>NC_134648.1:23815903-24094716 GCF_030463565.1 Pelecanus crispus
TTTGGTGCATTTTAAAATGTCAAGATGGTTGATGGCTGCTGAGGTTATTAGAGGTTTGCTAACAATGTTTCCATTTCACATTTTAAAAAAAAAAAAAAGTCATAGAATCATGGAACGGTTTGGGTTGGAAGGGACCTTTAGAGGTCATCTAGTCTACCCCTTCTGCAATGTGCAGGGACATCTTCAGCTAGATCAGGTTGCTCAGAGCCCCATCCAACCTGACCTTGAATGTTTCCAGGGATGGAGCATCTAATATGTCTCTGGACAACCTGTTCCAGTGTTTCACCACCCTCATTGTAAAAAAATTTCTTCCTTCTATCTAGTCTAAATCTACCCTCCCTTAGTTTAAAACCATTACCCCTTGTCCTGTTGCTATAGGCCCTATTAAAAAGTTTGTCCCCATCTTTCTTATAAGCCCCCTTCAAGTACCGAAAGGCTGCAATAAGGTCTCTCTGGCGCCTTCTCTTCTCCAGACTAAACAACCCCAACTGTCTCAGCCTTTCTTCATAGGAGAGGTGTTCCACCCCTCTGATCATTTTTGTGGCCCTCCCCTGGACCTGCTCCAACAGGTCCTCATACTGAAGACTCTAGGGCTTGACGGAGTACTCCAGGTGGGGTCTCACCACAGTGGAGTAGAGGGGCAGAATTACTTCCCTCGACCTGCTGGTCATGCTTCTTTTTATGCAGCCCAGGATACGGTTGGCTTTCTGGGCTGTGAGTGTACGTTGCTGGCTCATGCACAGTTTTTCATCCACCAGTCCTTCTCAGCAGGGCTGCTCTCAGTCCCTTCATTCCCCAAGCCTGTATTGATACCAGGGGCTGCCCTGACCTAGGTGCAGGACCTTGTTGAACCTCAGGAGGTTCACATGGGCCCACTTCTTGAGCTTGTCCAGGTCCTTCTGAATGGCATCCCATCCCCCAGACATGTCAGCTGCACCACTCAGCTTGGTGTTGTCTGCAAACTTGCTAAGGTTGCACTCGATCCCGCTGTTTATGAGATTGATGTCCTGCTCCCAATGCTGGCCTCTGAGGGACACCACTCATCACTGATCTCCATCCAGACATTGAGCCGTTGACCACTACTGGCTGGATGTGACCATCCAGCCAATGCCTCATCCACTGAATAGTCCTCCCATCAAAGCCATCTCTCTCCATGTTAGAGAGAAGGATGTTGTGAGGGACTATTGTCAAAGGCCTTACAGAAGTCCAGATAGATGACATCAGTGGCTCTTCCCTTGCCCGTTAAGGTAGTCACTCCATCACAGAAGGCCACTAGTTTGGTCAGGCAGGACATGCCGTTGGTGAAGCCGTGCTGGCTGTCTTGAATCACCTCTGTGGTCTCCACGTGCCTTAGCATAGCTTCTAGCCCCAGGCAGCAACTAAGCACCATGCAGCTGCTTGCTCACTCCCCCTACCCCAATGGGATGGGGGAGAGAATCAGAGGATTAAGAGTGAGAAACACTCCTGGGTTGAGATAAGAACAGTTTAATAATTGAAATAAAGTAAAACAGTAATGATAACAACAGTATAATAATAATATACAAAGCAAGTGATGCACAATGCAATTGCTCACCACCTGCCGACCGATACCCAGACAGTTCCCGAGCAGCCATCACTGCTCCCTGGCCAACCACCCCCCACTCCCCCCCCCCCCCCCCCCCCCCGCCCCAGTTTATGTACTGAGCATGACGTCATATGGTATGGAATAGCCCTTTGGTCAGTTTGGATCAACTATTGTGGCTGTGCCCCTTCCCAGTTTCTTGTGCACCTGGCAGAGCATGGGAAGCTGAAAAGTCCTTGACTAGCATGAGCAGTACTTAGCAACAACTAAAAACATCAGTGTTATCAACATCCTTCTCCTACTAAATCCAAAACAGAGCACTATGCCAGGTACTAGGAAGAAAATTAACTCTATCCCAGCTGAAACCAGGACATATGCCTTTTAAAACTGGGCACAATGTTTCCCTTCTTCCAGTCACCAGAGACCTGACTGCCATGAATTTTCAAATATCATGGAGAGTGGCTTGGCAACTACATCAGCCAGTTCCCTCAGGACTCCGGGATCTCATCAGGTCCCATCGACTTATGTATGTTCAGGTTCCTCAGGCAGTCTTGAACCTGATCTTCTTTTACGGTGGGAGGGACTTTGCTCCCCCAGTCCCCGTCTTGTGGTCCATCCACTCAAGAGGTGTGGGAAGAGAGATTAAATAATAGTGGAAACAATGGAAATAGTTTTTCCATTATTTCTATATAATGTCTTTAATTCTACCTAACCTTTGAAATATTTATGGTTGAATACCTACATTCTTTTACAAGTGTGATGATTTATTCTTTAATAATCCTGTAACAATGAGAAAGACAAGGTCATATTTATTGAATGTATTAACATGAATGATTTACGGAACATGGGTGGACACTTTTAATTCCCTTAAATTATTGTGTATTAATTGAGGTTTTACATCTGTCTTTGTCTTCTCTGAGATCTTAACCGTGGTAACTCTTAGGACTTGGAAGTAAGGATGAGAAGCATTCTCACTCTAGGTGACACGTGCTTTTCAGCTCAAAACTCTTGTAGCTTTTTTCCTTTCCCTTTTTCTTCTGGGTAATGAGGGGGAAAAAAAAAAGGATTAGTTTCTAAGTTTTTAAAGCTGTTCCTGCTTACTCTAAGCAATACAGCAACTGGGAGAAATGTGGTATTGTTTCCTATTGAATGATAGTAAGCTTTAATGCTGGGTATTAGAGAAAAGGAAATATAAAGCAGAGTTGATTCTTGCTGTTGTATACAATGTGCTTTCTATGCGTCTGTTCCTGTTCTGTAATTGAATACAGATTCATATGTAATAGTTCAAGAAAGAGCCTCAAAAATCAGTCAGGTAGTGGTAAACTACTCTTACAAAATAGTATGTAAAAAGATATATTTGGCTTCATACCTGTCCTTAAAAATTCAGAAAGATAGTATCTCTTCTATTACAAGCTTTGTCAGAATACTATTTTGGTGTACTGGATCAAATTGCAAGAGATGTAGTGTGCTATGAAGCCAAGGAATGTGCTGTATCATGAGCCCTGTCCTCAGAAGAATCCCACTTAAGTGATATGCAGCTTGCTGCTGTGCAATGCCACTTCTCTCTGTGTATGGATTTACTAAGCAGATTCAGTCAATTGGCAGACTGAACTGATCTGCTAGCTGTGTCTAGTACATGGTGTTGCAGGGCCAGAGAGGTGGTGGTGGTGTGTTGCTTAAATACATTGGACTTTTCAGATCTTTTTATTTGGTTGGCCAAAGGAAAGAAAAGGCTAACAATTTACCTGCTCTCTGTATATAGACACTTACCCATGAGAAGGATCTCTGTAATGAGAAATCTTTAAAGCTTTTTAACAGAGTTGTAAGATCCTCTCACTGAAACTTGAAATCGGGCAATTTCAGTCTGTAAAGTAGATATAGTTTCCTAGCAGAGAGGGTAAATAAATATTGGAAAAGTTTATCGGTGAAAGAGGTGGACCGATAGTGTCTGGAGTACTAGGATCAGGGGGGCTTTATTAATTTAAAAGATATGCCTTAATCTGTAATCTGGAAAAAATTCCACAGCCTGTGGCAAAGAAGAGGAGAAAGGAGGATGTAGCATTTGTGGTGGATTTTGATAAAACCAATAAAACTTCTGATCTGATTCAGGACTCTGAATTCCCATTTCTTTTTTTAATTTTTGAACTTTGGGGGAATGGGAGTACAGGCTTTGCCTTGGCGTGCTCTTAATATTGCAGTTCAGCATTAAGACAGAGGTCATAATCAAGTTATAAGTATCTAGCCTTTGGTTAAGAGTCGGAAGGGATTCTAACAATTGGCTCGATATGTTCTGCACATTTACACTCTGTTCTGTCCTCACACTTGCATGCCTATGACTAGAAGCCTGAGGGTGGGTAAGTACTCTGAGACAGAAGAGAGGATGCCTGTCTGGCTGGTACTCTGGTCATACATTCATAATCATACTGCTGACATACTGCATAACTAGGAAGAAAAACTAGGGTAAATACAACTGAGGAATTTGGGGGTGGAGTTGTACTGTCCTCTGTAGTACATCATTGTTCATCAGCAGGGAACATATCAATACCTCTCACCCAATTTCTCGTGATTGCAGCAGTTTTGGCCTCTCTTGAGGACTGAGGTACATGTGCATGCATGTGTCTGTGTGTGTTCTGTCCTCTGGGCTTGCTTATATCTGACAAGTGTTATGTTCGGACTTCCTTTCTTGCCAAGCAAGCAGGAAATGAGAGGACAAGTCTTTGAGACTTGTCTCATTCACTTGTGTCCTGGAGTAAATGAGAGGCTGTGGCACAGCATTTTAACTTAGGTTTTGCTCAGAGACCCTGACAGAGGCAGAACTAAGCATATGCAGGGCCATGTGTGGAAAGCCGCCAAAAAAGGACATGTGGTTTGGTTTAGTACATAGGCTGCTCGGAGAGGTGGTGGAGTCACCATCTCTGGAGGTGTTCAAAAAAACGTGTGGACGTGGCACTTTGTGACATGGTTTAGTAGGCATGGTGGTGTTGGGTTGATGATTGGACTGATGATCTTAGAGGTCCTTTCCAACCTTAATGATTCCTAATTTTACTTTCCTTAAAAAATAATCCAGCCACCAAGCCAGAAAACATGAAATTAATTATTCCTCTACCCTTAATTGGTTTAGTGGTAGACTTGGTAGTGTTAGGTTAATGGTTGGACTAGATGATCTTAAAGGTCTTTTCCAACCTATCCAAACGATTCTATGATTCTGTATGCCCCTGATCCATAAGCTGGCTCAGCTTTGAAATTTATAGCATTTTGGGAGTGAGGGGTAAATTAAAAAAAAAAAACAAAACACATCTTCCTGTCTTCATCAGATCCAGAGTTTCTATATCATATTTTTACTTAAGATAGAGTTTAATTTTCTTAATACTTTGTATTATTTATGACCTCATACTCAAGTTGGCCCTTGTTCTCTGTGTAACATATAGGTTCTGTAATTAGTGCCTTGTTTTCCTTGGTGCTCTTGGGAGTGCATGCTTGTATGTAAGCTTAAAAGAAGAGCATCGTAGTGTATCTTTTGTTCAACTGTCTTTCAGATTCATGCACTTTTAGTTTCATTTGTGTTAAGCAATTAACTGAGAAAATAATTATACTGAAAAAGTATTTAGTCTAGATAATCATGTGCTTGTTTTACAGGTACACCTGGTATTAAAATTCTCATGCCTGCACTTTCTCCTACAATGGAAGAAGGAAACATTGTGAAATGGTTAAAAAAGGAAGGTAAAATAACATTTTCTATGGCCATGTTTGTTGTAATTCTTCAGCTATATAAATCCGTAAGAATAAGATCGTTCTTTCTGGTTGTACCTTAAAATTTTGAAGCAAAGCGTTTGGTGTATGTATACTGTCTTTTTGAACAATACCCGCTTTGAAATTGTTGGTTCTTGAAACATTGTTCCTTTAGTTGCCTTCCAAAAGGTTGCATTGATCATAGTTTTGAAAAATTTCCATTAGGCTGTTCCAGGGTGTGAGTGTGCATGTGTGGTGTTCTTAATTCCCAGTGTTGTCATGCCGATCAGTAACTTTGGAAGTCTGAGAGCCTTTGACTTTGGGGAGGGTCTCCATTTCATTTTTCTGCTGTGTTACAAATTAACATGAAACATATGGTATTTTTATACTTACTATTCAAGGCTTACTTTTTTAAATATCTAAATTACAGTCTACAATTAAACCTGATAGAAGAATTTAAAGTACTTTCCTAACCCAAATTCCAAATGGGGAAATCTCTTTCCAAAAAAAACCAAAAAGCCGAACCAAAACCTAAACCAGAAACCAAACTACTCCTCCAAAAAAAGCCCTAACAGCCTTGGTTATCTTAGGTTCTCTGGGCTCTGACAACTGAAAAGTAATGTACTTCTGTTAAAATATGTTGGAGCAGCTAGATAAATAGTCTGAGTGTATGTTTTGTCTTTGCATAGGTTGCATGTAAATGAAAAATGATCTGCAGAAGAATCGACAGTCCCTGTTCTGTCAGGAGACCTTTCTCCCCTCTCCTCCTACCCTTTCCTCTCTCCAATTTAGTATTAAAACTGGATTTTGACTATAGTTTTGGATTCCAGGTAGCAGTTGTCCATTGGTATAGGATGCAGTGCAGATTTTAGATGACTGTAGCGATATGTCTTGTTCTCGGACATTTTTAAATTTGCTAAAGAGATGAACACGTTTGGAGAAAAGAAAATCTCTTAAGGTATATTATTGTTGATAGGCACAATTTGATGAGCTAAATGTGTGTTTTGACTATTCTGCCTAGATAAGCTGTTTTCTTTGGTTTACCCTCTAAGTGTTGATACAGCCCCCATCATTGTGTTACTGGAGTACTTTGCTTTTAAACATTTTGAATACATTTTGAGAGGTGGCTGGAAGGCAACTTGTTGCTCCAGTAGTGGACATGACCTTTTGCTTTTAAAACTTCTAGTAAGAATTTCTGCAGAATTTAATAGGAACAGTATGGCAGTCTATGCCTGTAAAAAGTAATTGCACCAATGTTCTTGAAACTTGAAGCCTCAGTTAGTAAAGCATCAAGTCCAAGACTGCAGAAAGGAACAATCCAAAGTCCTTTTTCTATTCATTAGTTATCAATAACTGTAAGACATTACAAATCAACAGTAGTCTATCTTACAATAAATATAGCATTCAAAATTGCATGAGAAAGCAAAGAAGAGAGCATGATAGGAGTTGAAGTAGATTCCAGTTTGCTCCACAACATGAATGAATCAGTTTTCCTCATAAAAAGGTCTTAGGACACAATAGCTATACAGTGTTTTTTCTTGGTCTTTCCACTACATTTCCACCCCAACACAAAAGGAAAAAAAAGCTCCACACCTATTTTAATTAAATTAAAATAAAATCTTAATTGATGGTTGGACTTTGACAGAAAACTGTTTTAGCATTTTTATTGCTTTGCTTTCTATTTAGAAACAAGACCAAAACTGAATATAGTATATTGTCTTAATTGGCACATCTGTGACCATAATTAGTTCCTATGGATTTTTTTTTTTCCTTTGACAATCTGGAAAATAAATGTAATGACAACATTAAAAAAACTGAAGATAATTTTTGAAGAAAAAAGCAAAGCGATTTAATGCTTATACTCCTGTCTGCAAGGGATGCTCATGACTACATGATCCTCCACTGAGTTGGCCATCTAAATGTAGTGGAGTTACTGAATATAAATATTTGATAATCTTATATCCAAGAAAATAAATATTTTAAAGCAACTGACAAAAGAAAGCTGATGATTGCATATGAAATGTTTTTCCCACTGTATAAACAGCAGGGTTCAGTAGAATACTATTTTGATAATTTTTCTGCTCTTTGTGTAAATATCTAATGTTTTCATTTTATGGTTTCACAGGATGGACAGATGATTTCAGTACTGCACAAAGAAAAATGCTGAATTTAATTGACAGCTTTACTATTTTCTTCTCATTGTTAACACAGTTTCATATTGATTTCTGTGGGTTATAAAGTTCTCATAAAAATATAACTGTGTTTCTAAAAATTTGTATTTATTATGTATGAATTCAATGTTGATGAAAGATGATAGATTGACAGCCCAGGAGACTGAAATCCTCTTGTTATTGTGGGCAGGAAACGGAATATGCAACAGTGCTAGCAATTTCCTCATGCAGTGTAACTGCCGCCTTCTGAGACATCACCTCCAGGGACTTAAGTCTCTATGCTCAGTCAACTTTGATTTGATTTGCAAAGAGTTACATCAAGGAACACAGTTTGTATCTTGTGATTTGGATACTTGTCTGTCAGTAATTGACCAGAGCGCATAGGCTATTGAATGCCAATTGGGTGTGATCTCCTAGAGGGAAACTTGGCTTCAGTAGAGATCCTAATCATTCAGCCTAGTGTGAGAACATAATCATTTAAAAAAACCCAGACAAACCCCACCCAAGATTTTTCAAGGACATTATATATAATCTCAGAGAGCTGCCATTCAGGCAACTTCTGTTGCAAATACTGTGCTCTCATTAGAAAGCGTAAGAGCAAAGATACGCTCTGCAAAAGTGTTCTTTCCAATCCTATGTATTGGGAAAGCTGATTTGTAATTGACATCAAAGTGGGCATTGATTAGGAGCTATCGCAGATTTTGCAATCTGTAATGAAAATAACTATTATCCTTTCTGTTGCGCTTGGGTACTGAAACACACATGAGATTTTTGAATACTGCTATGAAATATTCTTAAAATTGCATTTCATCAATTGCCTTCCAACCTTATGACCACTTCTTGGCTGCAACAGCGAAAGGAAAACAAAAAAAGTAGTGGAAAAGTGGTTTGCTCAGCTCTCTGAAGACGTTTCCTCTTGCCTTCCCTGTGCAAAGGAATCCTTAGCTTTCTGTGAACAGCCTCATGTACCCAACTTAAGAGATATGTCACACATGGATGAAGGTATTTGCTTTGGCTAGCTTGCACTGTTCGAGTTACTGCTGCAGGCTGCTTAGCACTGAGATTTCTTATTAATGGTGCAGAACACTTATAGTCTGATTGCAGGTTGGGAGAGGAGAATAATTAAGATATGGAGTTAAGCTCCTTTCTGCTTGCCTGTCTTAGCTCTGTAGGTTACAGAATTTGCCCAACAATTTGATTTCTTAACATCTATGAAGTGCCTAACTAGTGATCTCATATATGGGCTACTTGAATTAATAATCCAGTGGAATGAAAACACTGGTATAGAGCCTGGAATTTTTACTTCCTGTTATAAACTGTTTATGCTCTAGTTATTGCAAAGTATGGTGTGGCAATTAGATAATGAAATTCAAAAGATCAGGTGCTTCTTTGTGTACTCCCCTGCCAAGTTCTGTAACAGGAACATTTATGACTTAGAAAACTATGTAAGTGACTGAGCTCTGAATGTTTCCTTTGTTTACTACTGCAGAGATCACAAGAATCATAGGATCATTTAGGTTGGAAAAAACCTTTAAGATCATCAAGTCCAACCATTAACCATACGTTACGTTAACAACATTAACCATACAATGCTTCATTTTCCCCTTCTAATTCAGGTAGTCCTGAAACAGGAAATAATTATTTTAAAAAATGTTTATCTCTTACTTAAATACAGGTGGTAACCTGTACTAGGTTTATTCTGATGCTTAAGTACAACAGAGAGTGATATCAGGAGTTAAATTAAATGCTTAGACAGATAATACTGTTGCAGCATTTCTGGTAATGGGAAAATACTAAAATTCTACTTCATGCAAAAATTGTAGCCTTGTATTAGGTTTGTATGTATTGTCCCTATTTTTCAGTGCTCTGTAAGGAAAAGGTTGTCATGTTTTGTTGGAGGCCGAAACATTCAGTTACCTCAAAGTTTTTCAATGTAATTTCAATTTTAATGTTGGCCAACTAGTCAGTATTGATCTGTTGAAAAAATCCAGATCCATAGTATCTTTGTCATGTGCTAGCAGATATAGATATTCTTCAAAAGCAGAGGAAGAGTATACTTCAAAATTAGTCATAGATTTGTGTAATGTAGTGAAAGCAATTTCTAACACTTGTGCATATTTTTATTTCACAAAGTACCTTTTTTAACTATATTGGAAATTGAGGAAACAAGCTTGCAGACATGCTTTCCAAAGAGATTAAAGTTCCTGAGTTTTTTATTTCAATATCTTTAATAGTGTAGATACAAACTAGAGAACTGTGATACTTAGTTAACGATGTTGTTGCCTGCAACCATTGTCTTAAAAAATTACAGTTTTAAATAGCTTGCTTTGACTTATGGCTAGCAGTGAATATGGAAGGCTCAAGATTTTATTCATGACACTGTTACTGAGTGATGGTGTTGTGTACTTCCTCTTGGAAAACCTGCTGTAAACATCAGTCTTTAGAGGATGTTGATGTTCTGCTGCAGCAGTTTGTGTCTCTGAATCTTAGTGTTTTTATTTGGAAATGGAAGTTATAATATGATAAATAATGATGGGGGATCAACTACCTATAGAGTATATTAAAGAATGTAAGTTGGCTGTATTACATGGATAAATATCTATCTTCCATGGTTAAATAGATCTGAAAGGAAGTTTAGGCTAAGTATTCTTAAGTTCTGTTATATTTTGCAGGTGAAATGGTGAATGCTGGAGATGCATTGTGTGAAATTGAAACAGACAAAGCGGTGATTACCATGGAATCAAGTGAAGATGGCATATTGGCTAAAATACTGGTAGGGATTCTGCCTTTCTGAGTAGGATGATATAACTTCTCTTCAGACTGTAGTTTAGCATATTGCCTCAAAAACTGGTTTAGATGACTAAATTTCCTTCTGCTTAGCTTTTAGAATAATGCACTTACTTGCATTCTGAGTGAGAAATAATTGCTCTATTTCGTACATGTACCAGACTACGGGTACATGATTCTATATATGTTTAATGGATTTTCAGTTAACCTCATTGAATTACGTAGTTTTGTATGTTTTTCACCTTGTGAATTATGTCCACAAAATATTGCAGTTTATGACATCTCTTACTCTGAGTTATAGAAAAACAAGTTACGATCAGTTAGTTGGAATATGGAATTTTGGATGGTACTACCCGGGATGTGTGATCTCCGTGCTAGATTATCTTGTGCTGGCCATTGAAGATGGTGCATTATACAAGATGGGCGGAGCCAGAGGACAATTCTTAGAATTATTAATTTCCTGTATTCTTAAAATTAGATTGATTAGGCTTAAAGAATGAGAACTGGAATGAATTTGAAGTTCTGTGAGCATCATTTTGGAGTGTTTGTGTGTATGTGCATATATAACAGAGATAATGCTTGGTTTGGGTTCCTTGTTTATGTTTGGCTTTAAATCCTGTTCTGTACCAAGATGGAAGCAATAACAACTGGACTACAGAGATCAGGATGAAGGACAGTTCTAACCCTGCATTGCTTAAGGTCTGCTTGCAAGTCCTGTGCTATTCTTTACATACTGTATTCTAAAAATGCCAGTCAAATTCTGTGTCTTCGCCTTTCTCCTCCTCCTCTTTTCTAACATTTTTGAAAAATGTTTTTTATTTCAAAATGACCTGATGTTAATTCTCATCATAATTTAGAAGGGTGGGGCTGTAATTCTGAGGCCTTCTGTTGCTGCTTCTGTGTAAAAGTAAATATTACATTTTCTGAAAGCCGATATTGATGCTTAAAAATTAAGGGAGACTATATTTTTCTTGTCCATTAAATATGTATAATGGAAAATGTGTTTTAGAGTTTCTTATCTTTAGGGAGGGGAATGAAAGTTGTTACTATTGTGTAAAAGACAGGGAAAGGATTTTCCCTCCCTTTCAGTATTCACCACTTTTTCTAAAATTTTCCCCATACAACGTCCAAATCTGTGGAGTTCTCTTATTTATCCTGTGAAGGCTTAAACTGTCAGCTAGCCTCTAGCACTTCCAACACGAACATCAATATCTTTTTCCCTTTTAGAAACTGGGTATATAAACATGAATAATCTTAAATATGATTTTGCAATGAATTTGCAGTTTGGTTAAGATGAAACAACTTGCTCAATTACAATTGAAGAAAATCTAACTGTGCAGTCAAATAGGCAGCTAAATGGGGAAACAAGGTTCTGCAGCATAATATTTCTCAGGTTTAATGTGTATACTAATATATAAAGAGCTTCTTGCCACACTTAGACATCCTACCTATGAGCTAGTGTCTCCTAGAAAAGTTATGACACGCTTTGTAATGTTTGAACCATAAGATACTGAAGAAATCTACTTGAATCACTGCGCAACTTTAGCTTTTTTTTGGTGGTAGACATGTTAAAATGAATGTTAGTACTGTTACTTTGTCTTAACTCTAAGAGTGTTTGACAGACACTTTGGCTGTCTTGGCACGCAGTATATCAGGTTTGGTTGTTCCAAGACTATTAATTCACTTGTATTCTTTCTCTCAAAGGATCCTTTGTGTCTTGAAGCATTGCTTAATAACTTGGGTTTCCAGCATTGTAGTGTTTGCCTTTCTCTGGCTCCTTACCCTTGCATACCACTCAGTTGCTTGGCCAACCAATTGCATCTACAAAGTGCTGTTGAACCTGGCTTGAAATTAACACCATACAGCAGGCATGGATATTTGCCTTTACTGAGGTGCAGCCCAGCATGATTTCGTGCAGAGGGGATGCATGACTATGCAGCTGTGTGGTGCCACTCTTACCCACCATATTGTTGTAGTGAACACAGAGGACTTTTGTCTTTCTTGGGGTTGGTATTTAAATACTGTTGTAGTTTCAACTGCAAGTTTTCATACTTCAACTTGTACAGCAGTTTCAACTCCTGCATTCAAGACAAAAAGAATGTGCCATTAATGTTCATATGAAAAGTCTGGTTTTAAATGATTGCCCCTGTATTGTGTGGGAACTCGGTAACAGAAAGGACTAAATTTCGGTTCTCCAGGACAAGATTCAGTTGTCTCTGAT
Source organism: Pelecanus crispus (assembly GCF_030463565.1). Taxonomy (NCBI): domain Eukaryota; kingdom Metazoa; phylum Chordata; class Aves; order Pelecaniformes; family Pelecanidae; genus Pelecanus; species Pelecanus crispus. The sequence goes on from NC_134648.1 coordinate 23,828,373, forward strand.
ACTTCCCATTCAGTTCTTTGCCTTATATATTTTTAATATCATTAAAAAAGCCAACCATAAATGAAAGGCTGCAAAAAATGATGAAGCAGGAATGTCCTAGAGACGAAACTCTATTGCTTTGTACAATCTTGATATAGCTTCATAGAAAATGGAATACAAGTGAGCATGTTATTAAAGACTAAATGATACATATAGAGAAATTGTGCTGATTGAACGTTTGACTTTCCAGCAATACAGTAATGATCTTTTGATGTTCTTGTGTGTGGAAATCATTAATAAAGCTGTAATATACTTTTTGTTGCAAACCACATTTTCCAAATTTTCATGGTGCTTATAGGTTAGTCTATGCCTCATTTGAAAGAAAAGAACTCATGTAAAGAGTAGTCTGTATTTCTTACCCTCACAAGACTTTAGCCTTGTGGTTTGCTTGGGAGGAATAAAGTTTTGTTTCTTCACTTCTTTTGCTTTTCTCTCCCAAAATCCTCACTTTTTGAAAATTTCAGAACAGTCTCATTTCCATGCTGGTGGAGTATTGCAGCGTTTCTTCCCTTCCTTCACAATAATTAAACAATAAGGTGAATTGGAAGAACTTTGAGTACAATAAATTAAAAATTATGGGAAATTGTTTTGCTGTATGTGTAACATTATGAAACCCTTTGTCAAAATGTTTAGTTCAAGTTGGTATGTTGGGAGAGAAAGGAGTGGAAAAAGTGTAGAAACTGAGAAGTGGAATGTAACAAGATCAGTGGAATGAACTTGAAAGCGAAAATTCTTGACTGAACAGAGGTGATTGTACCCCTGTACTCGGTGCTGGTGAGGCCGCGCCTGGAATACAGTGTCCAGTTTTGGGCCCCTCAGTACAAGACAGACATTGAGGTGCTGGAGCGTGTTCAGAGAAGGGCAACGAAGCTGATGAAGGGTCTGGAGCACAGGCCTTATGAGGAGTGACTGAGGGAACTGGGGTTGTTTAGTCTGGAGAAGAGGAGGCTGAGGGGTGACCTTATGGCTCTCTACAACCACCTGAAAGGAGGTTGTAGTGAAGTGGGTGTTGGTCTCTTCTCCCAAGTAGTTAGCGATAGGACAAGAGGAAATGGGCTCAATCTGCGCCAGGGGAGGTTTAGATTGGATATTAGGAAAAATTTCTTCACGGAAAGGGTAGTCAAGCATTGGAACAGGCTGCCCAGAGAGGTGGTGGAATGGCCATCCCTGGAAGTGTTCAAAAAACGGGTAGACGTGGCACTTGGGGACATGGTTTAGTCTAGTCTACCCTTGATTGGCTTAGTGTGGACTTGGTAATGTTAGGTTAATGGTTGGAGTGGATGATCTTAAAGGTCTTTTCCAACCTAAACGATTCTATGATTCTATGAATAGTTCCTGGAGCTATCAGTGGGCAAGAGAAAATTCTACCCTATGCACACTGAGATGCATGTTTCTGCTGCTATTACAAAAGCCATTTGCGTTGGTATACTAGGTTGCCTATCTCTGCTACAGTTGCATTTTCTTACAACAGCATGTATTTGCATAGTTATCCTTTGCAAAAAAAGGGAGAATAGTTTCCTGTGTGGCAGCATTTAAGAAGTGATGGTCTGTTTAGTATCTTGCTTTTTTGTATAAGCAAAGGGAACATCCTTTGCAAAACTGAAAGCATCAAAATAGGTGGCGGGCTGGGTGAGGAGGAGAAGTGATATAAGATGGAACTCAGCTGCAAGTGAAGTCTGTCAGGGCTTACAAGAAATTGCCGTTAGTGTTTAATTTCTACAAGATGACTTGCATTTTAAATACTAGTTTATATAAACAAGTAAGAGTTTTGTAAATCTTTCTTTTATTACATTGCTAAATAGTAATTTTTCCCAAATTTTCTATTTTTTTGTAGCACCTTGAAACTTCTGAGTTTTTGTGTTCAACTGTGGAGCAACACATCTAATAAGTTTCAGAGAATCTATTCTACTATCCCCGGACAAAATCTCACATCAGTCATATTTTTAAATGGGTTTTTAGTCCCCATATATTTATTTTAATAATTGCTGGGTGAGTGATGCTTTCACTGTTCTTAGTTCTCTCCAATTTTGAATGTTTCTGAAAATTATTTTGCTCTAATAGCATTGACAAAAACTTGTCCAACCTCTTCATTTTTTTAAAAATGACGTACCTATTCTGCATTTACAGATACTGCTTTGTTAGATTATGTGAAGAGGAGATATGGGGATTGTCTCTGTCAAAAGTATTAAAGAATGATTGCCAGAGAGACATTAAGAATAGCAGACTCCAATACTGAGTTTTGAAGTTTCTTTAATAGTAATTCATGATCACTACAAGTAGCATTAGTATTTCAGAAGCTGTGTTTTCCTGTTTCCTGTCTTGTATTCCAAATTTATTCCAAATTCCAAAATTTCTTTGTGTGTATTGCTGTTGTGGCATGGTTTTTGATAGATCAAAACCAGACTGTCCAGCAACTATGTGATATCAGTTATCACAGCTGAGCAGTGACACTCAGCCTTAGCCAAGATATATTCACATCATCCAATAACAATCATACGCCAAGAGCTGGGTCTGAGAAGGAAATGCCAGGAGGTGAAAAATGACTAAAGTCTTTCAGATTAAGGGAAAAGAGGTAGCTTTACTGGAGTAATGTGAACAGATTATTATGCAAACCCAATCTGTAAGGTATTCTTTTAATCCCCCTTTTTGGAATTTAGAAATGTTGGGCTTAAGTATTAGTGTACAGAATAGATACACAAACAGGCTTTTATTCAGTCTCCTAAAAAGTACAGAAGAAACCTGATGCTTTGGCAACTGAAATAATAGGGGAGCAATAAGATCAGAAATTTTCTGATTCCCACCCGCCCCCTGCCCCCAGTTCAAGTATGATCCTTAGGTGACTTTCTGCAGTATCCTGTGGATATTTCTGCACATATATATTAGGTGCTCAGTAGACGTTTGTGTAAGGTTTATAACATTAAGCTATCTCAGGTTTGTGGATGGAGAAATGCCTTCTTATTGAAAAAAGACTGTCCTTCCAAAGGCCACTCAAAAATTTCAGATGTGATGTAGTTGATCGGAAATTAAGAATGTTTGATGTGTCTGAGTTACCAGCATCTGGCTGAAGTTTACTCACTTCCTAAAAGAAATGAGGCAACAATTTTATGTTTTTTGCCAACTACAATTCTGCACCATCTTGACTGAGTTCAGTATGGAAAACGGAGTCAAATAAACACACTGCCTAATGCTTTGTTTTTTACCTTGAAAAATAGAAAGTTCATTAGATTAAATTAATTCAACTTCTGTAACCCTTCTTGTTTTTTCTTGACTGTATAATGTAAGTATGTGTGGTTTAAGAGCAGGCTAACAGTGAAATAGATACTCATGCATATATTCCTTTTCTGTCTGAATAGGTCTTTTAATGGTCACGTCTGATTCAGTGTAAAATGCAGTAAAAGATTAAATGACTGAATGAAAGTACTAGAAGGGTAATTTCAGAATGATAATTATTCTTTCAGTAGAGTTGCTTCTTAAATTAACCTGACTTTTTTTTTTTTTCCTAAAATATTTATTAGTTCAATTTGGACCAAAACCAGATGATGAATGATTGTTTAAGAATTGGATTTAATATCCATTACCATTTTCTCATTCATGACCAAAATGAGAATAGGTATGAACTGAAACTACTTTGTATAAAACTTCCACTGCAGAGCAAGTCAGCCTAAGTTCCATCTACCTTTCTTCCCAGTGTTGGAAATAAACATCTACTTCGATATATGTGTGTTAGTGACTAAAGCACTGTGCTGCAGTGGCAACAGGTCTGAGGGAACTTTATTCCTCTGTGTACTTCATCTCCTCCAATTTTCTTCTCCCTGTCATGGCTCACCTGTGCTTTGTTGGCTTGTCAGCAAAGTTAGGATCTTTTTGACTCTTCTTGGCTATGTATACACACAGTAATAGAAGTATTGTGAACCTACTTATTTCAGCTCTTTCTACATCTGAGATTCTCGGGTTCATTGAGATTTATGCAGAGAGGTTTTCTGGTATTGTGAATTATGAAACTGTAGAAGTGACTCAAAAATCCAGGAGATGAAAAGTTAAGCAAAATAATAATTTTTCTCTGTCTGTTCTAGTTCTGACCTGCAAAGGCTGTGTGTTTAAAAACATGTTTTTTAAAAAAATACATGCGTACGCTTTTTAAAAGTATAAACTCTGCAGTCATCTGGGCTGGAAACTTATATTGGAAAATAAGGAATGCTGGAGTTTTCACATAACTGTCTTGGAATGGTGAACATGAGAAGCACAACTGGCTTGCTTTGATGGCTTTGAATGCTTGTATAATGCTGGGTTATAAACAAAGCCCTATCTAGTACAAGTGTTGTGTTATGTTTCTGACGGCTCGACCATCCCTATTGGATTTCTGCATGTGTTATCATAGCACCGTTAAAGCACTCTGACACCAACATTGTGGTAAGGACTTGACACCACAGGCATGTTGCAGTGCTTCTTGGTCTATTCAGGTACAATATGTAGACTGCTTATAAATATGAAAGTGTTCTCTGTATGTGCAAGCCTTTGTAAAGGAAAGAGAAGACATGCCAAAATACCTGGTTTATTCTTGTTTTGGAAAAAAATGTTAACTGCTGCATATTAATATGTTATGGGGAGTATTTTGAACTTGGGGGACATTTCTGTTTTGCGTCATCATTGGTATGGATCAAACATCTGAGTATTATGCTGATGAACATAGTTTTTCTAAATACCTTGTTCGGTGCTAAGTATGATAATGCTATAAAACTATTAGAGTGACTAACTTCAGTATTTTGTAGGTTTATAGCTTTTTTTTCTTTTGTTTTTCCCTGTTTTTGTGTTTCAGTGACTAGGTTAGATAGGTTTTGTTTGTACTGGCTTCAAGCTGTCGTTTTATTTGATTATGAATGGTAGTAACATTGCAATTATGCATAGTTTTACAAATCTGTTTATCAGTGAACCTTTCTGTGATAGGATCTTTTAGCCTTAGACAAATCAGTGCAGAACTTTTGGTTGGTATTCTGTCATCCCCAAGTACTTTAAAGTCATCTCAATAAAAATAAAATATGATCAAATCTTGATGGACTCTTAAATTTCCTTCTCTCAGATGCAGTTTTTCAGAATATTAATGGAGAAGAATGCATCAAGATATCAGAAGAAGAAATATTGAACTGTCTTAAATATTTTTTTTCATGTAATAAATACTCTTAAAGAAGTATTACACTAGAATTTACCTAGTGTTCATGGAGGGGAAAAAGAAGTGAACTGACAAAACTGTAAATGTGAGATGTTTTAATTGGAACATACTGAGAACAAATTGCCTCTGCTGTTCCTTCCTTAGGTCTAGTGTTGGCCCTTGTAGCGAGGGAGCTGGGTAATCCTGTGAAATCTGATACATGCTGTCAGTGGAGTTAACAGTGTGCAGACAACAATCTTACCTGAGTAATAACATTCTAGTATTTTCATCTGCCTATTAAAGTCTTTACAGCACTCTGGTTTATTCATCAGTGTTTAACTGCCTAGAAAACCCAATAAGGTAGTAAGAACAGTGTGATACCCGATACTATGTATGTTTTTATTCTGTGTGTCTGTCTGGGTTTTTCAAATGATAGTGATTTGCATTTTCTTGTCAGCATTGTAGATACATACCAGCTCCATTTGAGGCAAATGTATGTGCAATATGGCTTTATGGTGGAAATAGAATGTCGGTTTCCTATGTTAGGAAATCAGCTCTGTTTGGGCTGGTACAGTCTAAATCGTATTTGACTACCTGTGGTCCTAAAGGGCTATCTTTATATTTGGCCTGTTGCCCCGGAAATGTTATTGCTTTTGAGAAACTGAAGAGTTGTACTTTTGTAACCATTTCAGAAACTGTAGGAGGAGCCCTTCATTAGGTTATTAAGTTAACATGACTGCCGTACCTTTATTTACCATAGTGTCAAAGAGATATTTTGGCTGTGATACAAATATCTTTTTGTTTTGAAAGGAACTTCTAGAATAGATTGCCCTTATCCAATCTAATTAGATTATATTTATATTAGATTAGATTTATCTTTCTGTAAGGTTTCTGTTCAGATGTTCTTTGAAACAGTGATTTACCACATAAGTGCTATCACCTTGGTGGACAGACTTGTTATTTGGCACCAGTTGTGTTAAAATAGACAAACTTAGAGGTGGAACTTAGTGGAAAGTGAATGTTATCTTTTTCAAAAAGAAGTAATGGGTCACTGTTGTTGTTGTGGGGTTTTGGTCTCTGTCTGTTCCCTTAGCTTCTGGATTTACAAGCTTGTATTTCAAAAAGTAACACTGCTAGATACAGGGTACATACCTCAAAGTACATCTGCTCAATGTGTCCAGCAAAATTTTCAGGCTTTGTTTGCAAAGATTAGGCATCCACATTTGTTTTGAGTAGCTAATGTGACTTTATTCTTGGAGGTACTCAGTAGTCTCTAACTTGCTTGCTTTGATTTCTGAATGCTAACTTTAAATGTATGGGATTTTGGAGCATAAGTTAATATTCCTCACCTTATAATAGCAATTGTAATGAATTTCAGTCATGAGTCATCTTATTAATAGTAGGAATAAAATGGGATGTATTTTCTTGATGAAGTGTCATTAATATGCCTGAAATTTTCGCATCTACCATTTTTAGTCATATTAGTCTAGACAGAACAATATGTAACTTAATGTTCTCATTGCCTTAAATTTAGGTGGAAGAAGGAAGCAAAAATGTGCCCTTGGGCTCACTAATTGGTCTGCTGGTAGAGGAAGGACAGGACTGGAAGCAAGTTGAAATACCAGCTGATAGTAATGATCCATCTTCTCTGGCCCCACCAGTGCCTGTGCTTACCTCAACTCCAGCAGGTACTTCAGTTTCAGCCCCTTCTAAACTGGAACATCAACCTGGAAAATTGCAGTAAGTTTCAATGTTTGTTATGAAATGGAACTCTTATTTAGTTAGATCAGTAGAGCTGAACCAAGAAGAATCTTTTGTCCCTTTTTACCTAGTATTAAGCTGTTAGTTTGAGTGTTTCAGTATGTGTGAGGTAATAAAGCTTGCCTGCCCAGAATATTTCTTTGCTTGTGAGCCCAGTAAGTCAATTTGAAGAATGTAGTTTTATTAGAACACCTTCTATGGATGTGCTTTTATTCTGACGTACAATTGCTTTATGAGGGATTCTAAGCTTGGATTAAGAAGACGTTGTGTGTATATATGATGGATACTAATGCTTATGCATCAGATGCTCGGTTTACCTATAAGTTGTTTTCTGTTTCTTTTTTAGGAGAAAAAATAAACAAACAAATGGCATACTCTACCCTTAATTGGTTTAGTGGTGGACTTCGTAGTGTTAGGTTAATGGTTGGACTGGGTGATCTTAAAGGTCTTTTCTAACCTAAATGATTCTATGATTCTATGCTTCCCATTCTATGATTCTCACTCTAAACCCCTTCCAAGCTCTTGCACTTTTGATATCAGAAAAGATTTCTTATTTTCATAACAGCGGAATGTGAAAAACTCAAAACTGTGGATTTACGTGCTCTTTGTTAGTTTGTTGTTGTTTTGATTTGTTAGGGTACTCTAAGCATTGCAAACATCTTGGAGCAGGAGTAAATAAACCCCAAAGTGTTACAGTAATACATACAGTAATACATACAGTAATACATAAATCGCTGTTTTGTGTCACAGGATGTACCTTATCTAGAGCTGTCACTCTTATTCCGAGTGAATTGTGGTAACACAAAAGCTGTAAAATTACAGCCTATTAAAGAAAAGAATAGGAAGTTAATTTGGTAACATGTGCTACGCAAACTGTTTGGTTTTGGTTGTTCTGGGGTTTTTTGGGTTTTCTGGGGTTTTTTTGTTTGTTTTTTTGGTGGTCCCATGCCCAAACCTCATTACCTTTCTATCTGGTTTGCTATGTTTACTTTTGCTGTCAGCATTTAGGCCCTTCTCGTGCAAGTGGGAGACAACTAATTGAGGCCCAAATGTTGTCTGTAGTAGGGGGATGACCCAAGGAAAGTTAAGACTTGCATTTTAGTACCAAAGAACATCAGAAGTGTGTCTGTTTCACTGCAATTATTAATTAGAGATGTGCCAGCATCTTTGGAATCAAGTGATCATTTATGACATGGTTTTTTTTTGCAAGGGCTTATGGACAGTTCTTAAAACTCAATGTAGTGCAAATATAGTCTGCTTTAGGAAATAATGAATTGGAGACTTTGTGAAAAGACCTGAAACCAAGTGTTTATTCTTTTATGAAAATGTTGCTGCTTTTGTATCTCAGAATTCTGAAATCTCTCCTCCACATGTTGGCTTTTTCCCTCATTTCAGAAAGCAAATCATTCTAAGGTGCGCTGGATGCTCTGTAACTATGTACTGTGCTTTGTAGTTGATCAATGTTTCTGTTTCCAGGCAGAAATGTTACTATTTAGCATACCAGACCTAGGTCAAGATGGCAGGTACAGGTTTACTAGTGTTACAGTATATCCTAGGTATTTGCTGATCAAAATGTTTGAGTGTGGGAGGGCTTAATATTTAGTCTTCTAAAGCAGATAATGAATTATCCAACTACATCTGTATGGCTTTTGCTTTTCCATTAAATCAATCCTATAAAATAAAATTGAAGCTAGGGCAAAAGTAATGTTATAATTAGAATTAAGCTGCATTAATGATGCAATTACAGCTAGCCAGACAAATAATAGAGATGAGCAACCCTCTTGTCTGAGCTCCTAAAGCTCATTTTTTAATGTTACTATAACAAGCTGGTCTTAAAAAATGTACTTGGTTCTTCACTGATGACCATTTTCCAGAAGAATCCACAAGTATATTGCATCGCTGCTGTAAGAGGAAAGTTTGGAGATGAGTTTTCCACTCTTTATTTTGATCTCTTTAAGGTCATTATTTTGTTTTTAAATTCAACCTTGCATTAAAGCTTGGTGAAGGGGCATAATCTGACTTCAGTGTTAGGATCACAGCCTTTGTATAGAACTCTTTTCTTCCCCAGCTGTTGCTTCTGAAATAGAGCACATATTGTCTAGTTTCTTTTGATATATATTAAATGAAATAAGTTAATCTTATTGTTTAAATAGTTTATTTTTCTCCTTATTTCTTTAGGGTTCGCTTAAGTCCTGCAGCTCGCAACATTGTGGGGACACATGGACTAGATCCAAGCAATATCACACCTTCTGGACCTCGAGGAGTCTTCACTAAAGAGTATGTAGATATTTCGATAAAGCTACAACCTCATATTCCCTTATTTCTTCCTTTGAGCAATATCCATGAACTTGAAAAGTCCATTTATTTAAAAAGCTGAAAACTTTTTGTTCCATATTTTCTATGGGCAAGTGGCTTAATTAAATCCGAAAAACCTGTTGAGAAAATATGGAGAATAGGTTAGGAAATATTGTAAGAAGCCTTTAATTAAAAAAAAAAAAAATCTTTTTGTTTTTATGTCCCATCTGAGATGCATGGTACTGGTGTTACATTTCCTGCAGCTCAGCTTAATGGTGGCAATCAACTCCTAGGCACCACTGTTAGCTCCCATTGTGGATCTCAAGAATTTTGCTATTCGGAGGTGTATTCAGAGCCAAAATAAAATACCAGTGGCCTGGTTTCATCAACTTTTCTTTGGGGAGTTCAGATCTTCTGTTTCTTTCACTGAAGTTCAGTTATGAAGTCTGTCAGGATTTATATTAGACTGGGGAGAGCAATGAAGTGTAATGGTAAGAAATCCAGAGTTCTGTTTTTCTCCCATCCTTGTTTTTTTTCCTCTGTCTTTGATTTAAAGAATATTTGTTTACAAATCTGTGGTTTGTTATGATCAGGCTTCTAGTAGCTTACTGTAGTTTTTGAGTATTCTGATGTAATGATTGGCACTCAAGCCTTGGAGTGAGGAACTTGTGTCTAAAAACATGTTGTAGTAGATCCAGAGCCCTTAGCCTTGAAATAGTGCATTATCTTCACATTAACATATGTGTTATTTGAGATGAGGATTTTGGCAGGAATGCTTATTTTTGTTCTCAGTAAAATTACTCCTTCTGACAAATGCCATCATTCACCTACACAGACCTTGTTAGCTGCTGTAATTTTAGTTCCATTCAAAGACAACCAGGTCGGTGTAATTGGGAATTGAACCCAGAGAAGCAGACAGTGGAAGTCTACTGGTTTTCCAAAACTTTTTCCTATGGCCTTTGGCTGAGTTGAGATAAAATAAGGATGTGAATAGGTATAATGTGCTATGTAATGGCAAATTATCAGGGGTAGTTTTTTCTTAATTATGTAAGTGTAATGGTAACTTGTGGTGCATTACTAGGCTATGGCAGGTGGAAACCCTCTAGGACTTTGAGCTACCTAATTAACATTCCCTAGCTGTCTTGGAGATGTAGCAAAGTTTTTTTGGTTTTGTTTTTTTTTTGTTTGGGTTTTTTTTTTTTTCTCCTGTAGCTATAAGAATTATCTAACAAAATCTTTTTTTCAAAACTGCTTTCTTCCATACAAAAGATTCGACTTTGAAATGTCATTTTAAGATACAGACTGTCTGGGGGGTTTTTAACCATTGTTTTGAAATGGTGTTAATCTTCCAGATGCCTACAGGCTCTGCTGTTATGTTCAATTTGAAACAAAATGTTTGCAGATTTTTGTAGAGAGCTGCTACAGATATTCAGGAAATATTTCTTCTGCTAACTTCAGATTACTGTTAAAATACATTCCATGCTTTAGAGCTGAGTGACTCATGGTCTCTTTTCTGAGTAGACTCCCTCAAGTTGATTCTTTGAGGGAGTGTTGCAAGTTCACTTCTCACTTTTAAACTCCGAGTTTCCTTATTGAACAGGGCTCACGCTCACCAGATTGCAAGAAACAAAGAAAAATAGTGAGTTACATAAGCAAGCAAGATTCTTTCCCTCATGACTTTCTATCTTTAAATTCAATTAATTGTAAAACTTTTAACAGCAATAGGAGCTTTCACTTAATAGCTTTCTCTGTCATAATCTACTCCCTTAGTAGGCTCATACTTCATTCCTCTTGTGTGTCTGTGCAAGGCTGAATTACTGTTGTCTTCCTGCTTGTTTTTGTTTTATGGAGTGGCAGCTTTTTTTATTTTTAAGCAATATCCTCTGCTTTCTTCAGAAATATACTAGAAAATTGGTGTGTCACTACAAAGTAATTCACAGCTTCCATCAAAGATTGCACCATGTTCCTAGTCATCAGCTCAGACACTGTGTTTGGGAGAGCTATGTTTAAATTGTTGATTGTTTCAGGCTACTTCTGCCCTTTCTTGTCCTATTTACTAGTGATCTAGGTATTTATAAATGCAACCATAAAAAGGAGGGGGGGCTAGTTACCAATAATAACTGTGTCTTAATGAGGCCGTGTTCCTCCCATCTGTACTTTCTACGAGCTGTAACTAAGTTAGTGTCATTTGGGATTTCAGAGCTGCTCAGGCATTTGCATTTTAAGCTTGCAAATAAGGCACAGTATGCACATGTAGTAGTGGTTTTCCAGAGTCATTTCATGTGTATGCATTGAGTACAGACTTCAGTGCGATCTATGCTGTGTGCAATTTGTCAGCTGCCATTATGGAGGAATGAGTTCCTTCTATAAAATTGATAGTGCAGTAAGTCTGATAGCTGCAAGTTTCTGATATGTGACATTCTCTGCTCACCTTTTTCCTTCTTCCAGGAGATCCTCTATGAATTGACTAATTGGATGTTCAGATGAAAGGGGATTGGGACAATTTAGTAACCATAACTGCCACTAGAGGAAGCTAGTGTCAATCTGTGCATCTCCTGTTGCACCATTGGATCCTTAGTGATTTTTAGGTGTGTGTATAACCTCTGACTTGTCCGTTTCAAAGTATATTTTGAGCACAAAATACTCAGTTTACTTTGGCCATTCTTTGGATTTTGGCTAACATGAATTGGAAAGACTACATGCTTCTGTAGTAGCGGTAAACTGAAGTGTAACAGAGTTTCCAGAATCTGCATACTACTAATAACAACAGTTTGGTAAGGCATATTTTTTTAAATAAATGTTTACCAAACTCTGGTGTCTTTTCTAGGGAGCAGACTGTTCTCTTCCATGTTTGTTACCTCTCTCTCTCATCTTTCTCCATTACTATCCTCTGTTGATAGAAGTTTATAGAGTAGTTGGAAACATGTGTCCACCCCTTCCTTTTCCAGTTCTAATAAAATATCTGTTTGCCTGACTTGTACTGAAATGTGTTTAATTTGATTTGCTTTGGTGCCTCCTCCAACTCTACTGATGTGTAGGCTTGCAGTCTTGCATCCATGACAGTCATAACATTGCTGTACCTATTTTTCTTGACAGGTTAAATCATGTGGAATTGGTGGTGGTGTCGTGGTTTAGCCCTAGCCAGCAACTAAGCACCACGCAGCCGCTCGCTCACTCCCCCTACCCTGATGGGATGGGGGAGAGAATCGGAGGAGTAAGAGTGAGAAACACTCCTGGGCTGAGATAAGAACAGTTTAATAATTGAAATAAAGTAAAATAGTAATGATAATAGTAACAATATAATAACAATCGTAATAATAATATACAAAGCAAGTGATGCACAATGCAATTGCTCACCACCCGCCAACCAATACCCAGACAGTTCCCGAGCAGCGATCGCTGCTCCCCGGCCAACCCCCCCCAGTTTATGTACTGAGCATGACGTCATATGGTATGGAATAGCCCTTTGGTCAGTTTGGATCAACTATTCTAGCTGTGCCCCCTCCCAGTTTCTTGTGTACCTGGCAGAGCATGGGAAGCTGAAAAGTCCTTGACTAGCATAATCAGTACTTAGCAACAACTAAACCATCAGTGTGTTATCAGCATTCTTCTCCTACTAAATCCAAAACACAGCACTATGCCAGGTACTAGGAAGAAAATTAACTCTATCCCAGCTGAAACCAGGAAAATTATTTTTATATGTATGTATAACAAATATTTATATAGTATATGAAATATAAATATATATGAAATGTGATTTTTATATATGTATATTTTATATATATTTATATCTCATACTCACGTATGAGTTTCAAAAACTCATGAGTGAATCTTCTAATCTAAAAATAAGCTCAATTTTGACTACAAGCCACCAAAATTATTAAAGCGTTTTGACTTGGCTATGATAGGTAGGACCATCTGGTTTTTTGTCATTTGCGTAATATGTTGGAAGTAATTTTAATTTTAAAGCATTTCCTTAGCTTTAAAATATATAAGAAGCTATAAAAGCTTTATTTTATGTATTATGGAATATAATGAGCAGCTGGTCTGTCTTGCGACTGCCAAGTTAAAACCCTTAAGTTAATTTTGATAGCTTCTAATATGTTAACTAGGAAGGTTGCATTGGGTCATGCAGTTACTTTTTTTTTGTGTGTGTGTCTCAAATTGTAATGCTAGGGGATGATATTCATTCAATGAAATCTTAATTTTTTCCCTGATATAGTAGTTATGTTAAATACTAAACACTTATTTTTAAAACAAATTTTGGCTAATGTGTTAATTTGGGAGACCAAGTAACAACTTTAATAATGACAAATTTACATCCTGAGCTCAGGGTTTTTTTTCTTTTTTAATTATTTTTAATATCACTTGCTGAAGTATGTATTGAAGCTAAAAAATAAATTGAAGTAAATCAGCAATCATTAAAAGGCATTATATAGAACCTACAGAGCTTTTTAGTTTTCAGTTCTTGGTTCTGGAGTGCTACTTTGTTAGGAAGAACTAAGAATGCATAATGTTCTGAGATTTTGTCCTTTCTACAAAAAGTTAATAACACATAAACTATTGACTGTAACTCAAGGATACTCTCACTGAGGCAGTAATCTAATGAAATTGGATAGCTTTGTTGTTTAGTATTGTCATATAATTGAGGTATAATTGCTAATTCTCTCCATGAGGTGGTACCCGACGTACTGTAATGGCTTCAGTACGAAACGCAAATACCAAATAATGCTCAAGGTCAGTGTTTTTAATAAAAAGTCTCCCAGACAAAACATCACTAACCACTGCAGAGCACAGGAAACTGCGAAAACCAACACCAGTCTTTAACATGTACGGCAAAAAAAGGAGCATGGTGCAGATAAGATGAACTAATATTGTGACCAGCAACTGTTAACAGATTCCTTAATACAGTCTGGTTAATCTGTTATTATCTCAAACCCTTCGTGCCCCACGTTGGGTGCCAAAAAGGACTGTTGTGGTTTAGCCCCAGCCAGCAACTAAGCACCACGCAGCCGCTCGCTCACTCCCCCTGCCCCAGTAGGATGGGGGAGAGAATCGGAGGAGTAAGAGTGCGAAAAACTCCTGGGCTAGGAAAAGAACAGTTTAATAATTGAAATAAAGTAAAATAGTAGTGATAATAATAACAATATAATAATAATAGTAAGAATAGTAACAATAATATACAAAGCAAGTGATGCACAAAGCAATTGCTCACCACCTACCGACCGATACCCAGACAGTTACCAAGCAGTTGCTCCCCGGCCAACTCCCCGCAGCTTATATACTGAGCATGACGTCATATAGTATGGAATAGCCCTTTGGTCAGTTTGGATCAACTATTGTGGCTGTGCCCCTTCCCAGTTCCTTGTGCACTTGGCAGAGTATGGGAAGCTGAAAAGTCCTTGACTAGCATAAGCAGTACTTAGCAACACTAAACCATCAGTGTGTTATCAGCATTCTTCTCCTACTAAATCCAAAACAGAGCACTATGCCAGCTAGCAGGAAGAAAACTCTATCCCAGCTGAAACCAGGACAAGTATTTATGGCTTATGTTTTGGAGCCATGGTATGGTTTTAAGTAGTCTGATTTTTACACTTATTTTTAATTTCCTCTGCCAGTTTATGTAATAAAACTTTGTGTACATAAATTTTTGTGTATATGCTGTGGTGATGTCTTCATGAAGTGATAGAGATTTATCTAGAGTATATGATACAGTCTTTTGTTATCAGATCTGGAGCACAGCTCTTTTAGCAAGTTGCTAGTGTAGGTACAGTTACAACTGCAAACAGAAATTTTACTATAGGTTATTTCCCTTGCAATTGACAGTGATGGTGTAAATGCACTTTTCTGTTTAGACTTGTAGGTGCTAATCTTTAGCATGTTGCTTTATAAATACAATGCACCCTAGGGTATATGTGGTACTATAGTTTAAGGATGGGAGTTTACTTACATCTGTTATACTGTGCCCACAAGAGGGAGGTTTTGTGGTGGGAGCTGTATCAGTATAAAGACCCTGGGAGAATGCTTACAGAGTAGATGAGGTTAGATGTTACTCAGTTTTTGGCTTTGGTTCTTTAGTGTGGTGCTATCTTTCAAATTGCTTATGAAGTATGGACTTGTATACTTTCTACACCTGTTTGTGCATATTTATATCAGAAAGGTACAGGGAAATGAATGATAAATGTACTAAATTTTTTGTGAGACGACTAATTACATCAAATTCAAATGATTACAAATATAACAGATGAAACAGCTTTTGAGACTTTATAGACTAAGTAAGTGTACTCTGATACAAGTTACCTTGTACACTCAAAATTAGTGATGATGAATGTTATACTTCTCTAACACAAATGTTTTCTGTTACTGCATATTCAAGCCCTTTTATTCACAGACGTTAATGAGAATTTGCTAAAACAGCATCACAAGAGACACAAAATTCCTATCAGTTAATAATAATCGCCTTCTTAATGTTTGGTTTGACAACAGAAATTTAAATGCACAAAGTGGCCAATTAATTAAAATAAGTGATGGAGTAGTAATACTTTGGGAATTTTTGAAATGGTTTCTTTGTTTTCAGTATTTCACTGTGTTTAATCACCAGGGATGCTCTTAAACTTCTGCAAGAGAAGCAGCAGGGCAAACCCAGTGGATTGAAACCTGTGGTTTCTCCAGCTCCTCCCCAGCCTACTGCAGTACCTTCTGCTTTGCAAACAACAGCTGTGACTTCTGCTTATCCAAGGCCAGCAGTTCCACCAGTTTCCACACCAGGACAACCTGCTGCACTGGTAACATTTCTGTTAAGTCCTCAACATTGCTACAGCTAAATATTGCTATGGCTGTTTAAGTAGCTATATGAGATTTCCAGAACTGGAGTGATAAAGGAAACTAAGGCCACCCAGATGCTAAGGCCAGTCATGTGCACTTTTTAGTATGTTTATGTGATTCTAAAGCAGTGTAATTCAAACTGCAGAGCCCTTGAAGTTATGGTCTGCACACTACCTTGTGTAACTTGAAAATTGGAGCCATGAAAAAATTTATATTGCAGGCCTTGGAAAGGGGAAAGTCAGAGAGGTAGCAGTTTTATTTCAGTCCCAAACAAGTAGATGCCACTAGTTTGGAAATTAACAATACACCCTTTCCCTCAGTCCCTGCAGGATCAGTATGTCAGTGTGTATTTCCAGACTTGGAGAAACTTGAATCCTGATTTATTTTTACTGTACTTCATTAATTTTCTTTCCTGCAATATAAGTATGTGTAAATGTCCATTGATGAGTTGTCAAGAAGCAAGGCAGGAAAGGGGTTAGTGGTTGCTTTGAAGACTGATTTTGCAAACTCTAGCACCTAAATACAGTTTCTATGTTAATTTGAAATGTTAGAAATACCAGAAATTATTTTTTAAAGAATAAATGCCCATGCCAAAGTGCATATGAGTAGAAATTGAAAAGCTTTTGTGAAAAATGGGGGAAAAAACCTTTCTGGCCCTAGAACTACATTTGAAGTATCTTTACAGGCTGAATCATGGAATCATAGAATCATCATTTAGGTTGGAAAAGACCTTTAAGGTCATCCAGTCCAACCATTTCCCTAACACTACCAAGTCCACCACTAAACCAGTGAAGGGTAGAGTGGTAACTTCATGTTTCCTGGCTTGGTGGCTGGATTATTTTTTAATAAAAGTAAAAACTAGGAATCATTAAGGTTGGAAAGGACCTCTAAGATCATCAGTCCAACCATCAACCCAACACCACCATGCCCACTAAACCATGTCTGAGAGTGCCACGTCTACATGTTTTTTGAACACCTCCAGGGATGGTGAGTCCACCACCTCTCTGGGCAGCCTGTTCCAATGCTTGACTACTCTTTCTGTGAAGAAATTTTTCCTAATATCCAACCTAAACCTCTTCTGACGCAGCTTGAGGGCATTTCCTCTCATCGTAAAGGTTACACTGTAGCTACAATTCATAATATTCAGAAAATGCTGCTTTTTTTTCACTGTACAAAGAGCCAAACAAAGCACAGACTCAAACTTAGATATTTTTCTATTACAGCAAGAAAATGTTTCTGTGATTACACTAGAACATACATACTGCAATTTGTTGTGTGTTGAGCACTACTCAGTATGTGTAGTATATGTGCTATAGACTAGGTACACAAAATAATTTTTTACAGAATCACTTGCTCTCTGTAGTCACTGATACTTCGAGAGATTCCTTGAAAGTTGACTTGCTTCTGTGAAGAAGTTGGGAAGACTTCTGCATTGAAACATTACTGAATGTATCTGGAAGGAGAGGGAAGAATAAAAAAAGATGTGCAGTAAAGCCTGTTTTAAGGAACCACTCGGGACACTGGAAAAGCCTAGCTTACTGAGGAAATATTCTATTATCATTTAAATGCAAAAAAGTATATTCTGAGCAATATGCCAGGTCTGGCAGATGGAACAGTGCTTATATATACTCTGGCTGAGAATTAATGCCTGAATATTTGGAAATATATGTTTTGAAGCATTCTGCTAGAATAGTAGGATGAATTCTATACTGTAAAGTGAAACTGTATTCTATAAAACCTGTTGTGTTGATCCAAGTTAAATGGAATAGACTAGAACACTCAATGGTCTTAATCATATTAATTTCAGTAGTTGGAATGTATTGCTTTTTGATATCCAGGGGATATTTGAAAGTGAGCAGGAGTCACTGATGATAATGCATCAATGCTGGAGCACTGTTTCAGCAAAGGGGAAGTATGTTTGCTCTCTTGATATTTAATATGCAGTATACGATTTCTTTCAGGGCACGTTCATAGAAATCCCAGCTAGCAACATCCGAAGAGTTATTGCTAAGAGATTAACAGAGTCTAAAACTACTATACCTCATGCATATGCTGCTGCTGACTGTGACATTGATGCGATTTTGAAATTAAGAAAAGAATTGGCCAAAGGTTAGTGATTAAACTGACTTACTGTAACATGTGGTACTAATGCATAGTTTGTCTTGTTTACATAATCTTGCCCAGGAGGTGTAGATTTTTGTATAGGCAGGACACTGTGCATTTAAATAATCTTTTTCAGTATTCTGTATGTTGGATTCGAGCTGTCGTTCCCTGTGATTACTGAATTGGACAACTTATAAAGGTGTAGGAAGACACAGGTGTTACTTGCCACAACTGCAATTTAACACAGGACTATGCATTGTCTGGTAGGTTTTTGTTTCCTTCCATCCAGATGCAGCAATATTTAGCTTCTTGTTGGTTAAAATCTCAAATTATTCATGTGAAAGATAATAGGGGAAGCTTCAAATTAAAATGCACTCATGCTCTGTCCTTCTAGGTACAATGTTAAAATTTAGTGTTGCTGGCCTCTTTGTTGAATTTACTGGAAAAGGAAAGCTAATGCAACCTCTCAAATTCTGGGTGAGAATGGCTTTATCCATGGTGAGGAAAGAAGGCGAGTTTTTAGCACATGCCAACCAATGTATGGTAAATTCCTCTTGAAGGCAAAGTAATGGTACTAATGTGAAGGAGGCAGGGTTATCTCTGTCACTGAAATTTATATATATGCTTAAAGATATGTTAAGCTGTTGGAGTAGAAATCTGTCCCACAGAAAACTGGATAATTTTAAAATACACATTGAGAATTGGATTAAAAGCTATAAATCTCAATATATATGTTTGTGTAAATCCCAATTTTCAAAACGTGTCCACTGTGTCTTATTTATACAGAAATGTTTATGTATAAGATTAAGAAATTAAATTTTCCCTTTTTGTCTCAACTTGTATTCACTGAAGTGACTTTTTCTAAAAAAGTTCTTCAATTTTAAGGTCATAATTAAAGATTGCTATGTTTTTGCTAAAATCAGCTGAGTGTACTGGGCAACAGGATGTTTTAATAGTTTCAAAATTAACTATGGAGAATAGAATCTTCTTTCCTAAATCTCAGTTCAACAAAATATATATGACATGCATTTAAAAAAAGAGGATTTTTCAATAGAACACTCTTCAGGCAGGTACTTCATTTTCATGCAAATTATCACAAAAGTGTTGTTTGCCTAGTGTCTTCTTGTTTAAGGACTTCTACTTCATTGGGTAAAAAAACCAAATGAATTTTTTTATTACTTTTATTAGTTAAGTAAATTTTATTATATTTAGAAATATTTGGTCAATATACTGATTTTAATGTTGTCTACAGGAAGTGGCTCCAATTACATAGTTTGTGAAGGTATTAAACCAAAACCTGTGGAAACTGTTTAGGAAAGCATTGTTTTATATTAGGTCAGTTCCTGCGATTGCCTGCAGTTACTAGCATTTTTCCTTCTTTTTTTCTTTTTTTTTCTTGTGGTTTTTTTATTTGGTAGCTGGTTTAATATTCTGTAAAGAGGACACCAACACAGTGCAATCTATTTATAAATACCAGTGTCAGAAATATGGAAACAAATGTTTTCATAAAGCTTTGACATCTGTAAGTTAATTTGATCAAACCAGATTTACAGCTGAGTAGGTTAGACTTGTGCTAATCTAGGGCAAATTGCTCTTCAGTAACTCACCTTAAGATAGAGGCTTTTCTAAAAATTTTGTCTTTTGACTCAGAGATATTTAAGCCTGAGGAGAAAAAATTATTTTATAATGTAATGTTTCTTTTTTTCATCACATTTATAAGGCTATTTTCCATTAAATACACATCTTGAACAAGAATTTAAAGGACTGTAATGGAATAAGATCAGAGAGAGAATTGTTGAGCAGTTGCACTATAAGACTGTATTTTTCTCAGCAAGACCATATCTCTGTCATCAATATGGTAAGCTGTGGAAAAAATTAATGAATGATTTTACTGTCCTTTTTCAGTCACATCTTCCATCTTGATTTACTTCCTAAGCTACTTGCAGAGGTTAGATTTTTTGGAGATACTTTTCTTCACAGAAAAGCTAGATTAAATGGTTGAAAACTGTGCTGCATGTTTCTGTATCTGTAGTATCTTCATTCCCTCTGATGCCAAAACTTGAGTTAATTTAAGCTGTCCCAATCCACTGATACATTTTGGCATCAGACCTGTAAAACAGTTACACAAGAACAATTGAGATGATGTTGCTAAGTAAGGAAGCAGTAGCTGAGGGGAAGGGAGACAGGCCTGGGTGGGGGCAATGCCTGCCTTCAATTTCCTGCTTGTCCATGGAGCTCTGACTAATTCTGATACATTGAGAAATGAGGTTTGGCTGCAGCTGTCCAGGAAGAGTAGCCTTCTCAAGAAGTTGGTCTGATTTTAAGGCAGAACTTGATAAATTAGTCAAGGTCATGTAGTGTGATTGACTTGCAGTATCTGTAAGTGATTCTTCTGGTCTTAAATTTCTATAAAATGTGGCATATTCTTCACAAAGAATAATATTTGTTTCTAGTGTCTGAGGTTAGCAGTATTGTTTATTGAATTGACAGTATCTTATTTCTGCCTAAAATGACATGACATCTATTGCGTTTTATCTGCTGGAAATCAGTTGAGATCAGTTGGTGTCTGCTTTATCAGTTGCAGCCAAACTAATTAGGCATAGCTTTTTAAATTATTTTTTGTTCTTTTAGAGGAGAGATCCCTTTTCAAATGAAATTGGGAAAATATTGATGACTTTTTCTTTGAATAGGCTTAGCTATTTATGCTGGTGAAAGAATCATTTATTTGTTTACAAAACTTGACTTTTCGATATGTACAAGGTTTGTATACTATTCCAGGCATGCAGATTAATTTCTCTCACTTCATAAATTTTTCATTCATCATTCATTCCATTTTATGAAACCTCATTTTCCACACTGTTCAGGCTGCATAAGCAAGTAGTGAAGTTCTGTTGGCTGAAGAAGACATGCGCACATAGACCTCATAGCCTGGTACTAAGTTTGTTACTTGGGTAAAAAATTCCGAAGGCCCATTATTTTATAATGAGGAGAAACAGGGTCTTTTTTTTCCTCCTACAATACTTCTTTTTTTAAAGACCACAGTTTGTTTCTAAAGATATTCATGGGAGAATACAGCTGTCTACACAAGAGGAAGGTACACCAAAAAGAATCCATGGGAGATTGTTTGTGTTGTTCAATTAGTCCTTTTTTCTGGTACCATTTCAATCATTTGTTCTCAATAGTTCAGCTTTTACATGTGTATCCTCATTATTACACCAAGTAGTAGAAATAGAATTAATAGTATATGCTGTTTTAGACATTACCACAATAATGAAAAGTGAATATTTATAGGTCTAAGGCAGTGACATGTGGCACTTCAAGTTTTGTTCTAAAGCTTATTCATTGCTGTCATGGTTTGAAAGCTTATAGGTTCAGGTTCAAATGATAGTTTTCTGAAGCCATGTGCAGTCTGCATTCAGTGTAGCATAGCAAGATAGTTTTAATTTACATTTTTATTGCTGTACTGGTTGAGAAACCAAGTGCTTTCCTCTCCTTTATTGAAGCATTCAGAGAAGAGCATGAAAGCTTGGGCCACCTGTTGCTGACATTGCTGTGACTTTATTTAACCTGCACAAATTAGGTCCAGTTCTGAGAAATGCTGCAAGTTCTAAGGTCTGTGAAAAACCTAGAGACTTTTACTCACCGAATCAGGCTACAAATATCTTCACAGTTGTACAAGCCAGTTACAGGGTTCTGAACACTAGCCAAGAAAACTGACCCCAAATCACAAGGATCATTAGGCTGTAAAAAGAGAAACACTGTTAATCATCAATTATTGCACATTCATTCAACTTGAGTCATAATGTTTTACTGAACAATTTTTTCAGAGGCTGCGTGTGATAGTAATACTAAAGAAAAATCTACCATTTAGAATTCTAAATTATCTTCAGCATTTATGTCAGTTTTGAGACTTCAGTTATCATCAGTTACTACTTTCAAAGCAAAATATAGTTATGACTTTGAAAAGTCATGAGAGAGTTAAGAGGACATTTTTAAGTTAAAGTTTCTAGGTAGTAAGTAGGGCTATGTTTAATAAAACTTGAAAGGATGAAGAACTTAATCCAATCTGACAAGGAAGAGAGCTTGAAACATTGACAGGGGAGGAAATAGCAGTTGTTACAATGTCTTGCTGTACATCTGAAGGCTGCATTTCTTGAAAATAAGAATGAGAAGGAAATAAGACTAAAGGAAGAAAAGGTGTCAGCTTGGAGGGCTTTCAATGTAAGTAGTTCTGGAGTTGGGATAGTGAATTTGATGGGTCCCACAATCAGTTTTTGAGGTCTGTTCTAGAGGATGGTTCCCCTGAGGTGTGGTTCTGTCAAAATGCAGTAGCTAAGCAATGTCTTAGAGAAACTTTGAATGACAGCTTGGAAAAAATGTGTATCATGTATATTTAAATTTTTTTAATGTTAAGTTTATTCTCTTATACATAATTGGAAACAAGTATTTTAATCAATATGATTTATAAAAATAAAGCTTGTTTTTCATTTGAAGCTTTACTGGTAATTGAAATTAATTCAAGCGAATCTAAAAGAAAACACGTTGGTTTTACAGAAATGATGAGTCCAAATAGTGTTTCAGGTGATCTTTTGGGGTATCTGCAACTTGAAATGTGTTTGAGCATCCTAGAGGTAGAAGATTCAGTTTGGACTGATGTCAGATAAGAGAAGAGTCAGAGAGGGTGTGGTTTTTTTCTAGCTAGCAACGAGCAGTAATAAAACAGTTTGTGGTTTTGTGAATAGATATCCTCATGTCACATCCCTTTTCAGTTCTTGAAAGAAAAGAACTGGGTACTGAACTTTGGAAAATGGGTGGGTGTGAATCTTTCATTGATAAGGCACTTGTACAAAAGCACAGGGAGGTAGGAGTTGGCATTTCTTGGTATCCCAGGGAGAGATACACTTTCAAGTGCCCCTTTCTTCTTAGGTGCAAAGTACTCATTGCACAATGTGCATTAAATAACTTCTCTGTAATAAATAATTTGGTAGAGAGCAAAATATGGTTTTCTATCACTCAGGAGACAACTGTCAGTTTTAAGTCAATGAAATACAGACTCTAAAGTCACATAAATACTTCTGACCAGTGACACAATGTGAGTTGGTAATTTTAGAGTAGTATTTTTTTATTACTGTAGCTTTGGGTGATGATCCACAATTAGTTGTTCTTCAAGGAAATTATGATAAAATCTTTCAGTGATTTGACCAAAACATTATTGGTGCTGTTTACCTGTCTTTATTTCTTCTTATGAGTTTGTTTTTGTTTGTTGGGGTTTTTCTAGCATGATGGAGAGTAGCAGTAGAACAAGAGTTGAAAGAAATCTTTGGCCTTTATGTTTTTTTGGGGGGTGTGGCTTTTTGGGGGTGGGGGGGTGGCGGCGGTGGGTGCTGTATGCGTGTCTTCCAAAGTAATGGTATTGTAGTTGTCCTAGACAGAATGCCTAGGTCTGCAGAAGCTTTCTTGGTCCCATCTGTAAATGTTTGGTATGACAAGACCGACATAACTCAAATGTCTTCAGGGAAAGGCAGGCACATTAGCAATCCAATATTCACTCTGAATTGTTCCAGATACAGCTGTAGGTAGGTGGGTTTTTTTTGTTGGTGCATCACGCCTACCACCCTGGAATGATACTCTAGCTTTTATATGTGGCACCTCGTCCAGCTTAAATCTTTAATAGCATTCCCTGAGTTGGGTCATCTAGACGCTAGTGCTCAACAGTGGAAGGATTTTTGATTTACTGAACACTTTGTCTCTGGGGCAAGGTTAAAAAACAGCTTTGCTGTTATCACAGTGCAACGCCAAAAACTATTTTCAAGGTCCATGTTAAATTTCTTTACATGAATGGGTTATCACGTGGATGTGTAGAAGAGGGTTTTCAAGGTTAACTTCATGAAGTTGGCCTTGAAAGGTTCTGTATACAGAGGCACCAGCTAGGTTTTAGACACAGATAAGTGTTCATGTAGTGATATACCTGTCTGACAAAGGAGTTGATACTCTCTTTTCTCTCCTTGACCCATGTTTTTGTTGATACAACAAAAGATCTGCTTGCAACCGGGTATTTCTAGCAATTTAGACTGTTTTGTTTTTCCTGGGGGTATCCCAACATAGAGACCTTTTTATGTGGCATTATAGCACAAGACATAAGCCCTCCAGGAGTGTTAGAGTACTTGATGGTCATTGGCTGTTCCTGAGGCGTTACCCTGTGAGTGAGTTTTCTGTCAGCTTAGTGTCACAGAGCTGTACACATGGAACTAGAATGCTGACATTGGAGGGCTACTGTTATGTACTGGTGACTAGCCCATGCTTGTTTATCCATTTATGAGATCCTAAATTAAATTAGACTGGTATATTCAGATTTTCTAGATGGTCATGCAGGAGTGGCTTGTCCTTTCACTGGAGTTTTGAATGATTACTTTTTAATGCAAGTGTACTCAGGTAATTTTTCTACCTGATTTTTTTTTTTTAATGATATCTTATTCACAAGTTAATGTCAAAGACAATTCATAATGTTGATGTTTTCTCTAAACAGCAGCAGGTCGTAAGAAATCAAGTAAAAAACTGTCTTAGGAATGCTCCCTTAAAATTTTTTGCATCTCCTGCTGCTGTGGATTCTTAATGAGTATTTTTTAAAAATGTAGGGGTGGCAAAGAGTCATATGTCTTTGCATAAAATTGAATTGCACAGATGGTCCTCGTAGCTTTTTTTTTTTCCTCTCCTGATCGGAATGATGGTGGTTTCTACTACATGATGAGACATAATGTGGAAGCTTTATGCAGCATTCCTTACTGTAAGCTTCATTATTTTGGGGGTAAAATATAACAATTATAGCACTTATCCCTACTGTAAACTTCAATGACTGAGGGTAAGATATTATCAGACATACTTCATTTAACTGTAGTCCCATATTTTCACTGTATTCGTGCCCCCTTAGTGGACAGAGACATTTTTGCCAAGGGTTAGGTATGTAATATAAATCAAAATATAAAATAACAAAATATATTTGATGACCAAGAAACAGATTTGTCTGATGTGAAATTCTGTCAGTGCAACACAGTACTTGCAAATTCCCTTGTGCAACATTAGAATTCTGGCTCTCTTTTTATACATAGATTGCTAATCATGGCAAACATTGCAGGTCAGTTATGTGGTAAGTGGATACTTGGTTCGTTCTCCAAATTTATGATCACTTAAGATTTCACTTGATTATTTATAAAGAATTTTCCCTTTACAAAAGCATTTCTAAAGGTATGTGTATTACATGCCATAAACCAAACTTGAAAATGAAGTAGTTTTACTTCTTGATCTGTTCAGCTGACAGCAGTGATGATGGTGGTAATGTAGCTTGTTTGTTGTAAGAGTGATGCATTTAATATTGTGTAAATATCATGCATCTTCATAATAATCTTGTAGCAACTGTGGCGTATTCTGCATTGTATCTATAGTCTTTGCTGCTTCTGTCTGTCCTGATTTTAGTTAGTACTTTCAGTCTCCTAAAACTTGGAAAAAATAATGCAGAACAAATATAGCCATTGTTTCCATCCCTCCTTTATCCTGAGCTTTTGGGGAAAGGAAGCAAATGTACTAAGTGTTACACAGTATTTCTTAGGCTCACACTGAAAAAATCCAGTCCTCTCAAGGTTATTTTATCTGCTTCTGGCTAATGCTGCCTTTTTTGTGTGTGTGTAGCTTTGCTTTTAATTTGACAACTTTGTCACTCGTTATTTTGCAGCCTTCTTTAGAATATATTGTTAACTCATTTTAAGGATTGATAGATGCCTTCACCTTGCTAATTCTTACATTACAAGGCCCCAGACATCCCTGGAGAATAACATACTTCTGATTCATAGCTCAATAAAAGTGGATGTCTGCAATTATTCAAGTTATGCATCACGCCACATAAAGAACAGTAGTCTCCAGTATTGTCTCTGTATACTTAGATCCTACAGTAGACTTCTACATAGACAGTAAATATGTAAAGCATAAAACACATACAGGCTGCTACTTACAAGAATGAGTAGTAACACTCAAGTTTGCAGCTTTTTGGACCTTCTAGTAACAGGTAGCAAGAATGTCTCTGCTCAGGAGACTTTTCCTTGATGATACTCCTTTTGTCCCAAGGAGAAGAAAGGTTTTCTTGCTTTTATGGTTGTAGTTTGAAGATGAGTTACTTTCTGGCAATGATTCAAGGAAGCAAATCTGCTGAGTCACTGGAATCTTGTCATCACACAAATGCTGATACACAAATCTTATGAGCAATGATTGTTGTCTTTTTTCTTTTTGCAGATGACATTAAAGTATCTGTAAATGACTTTATTATCAAGGCAACCGCAGTTACTCTGAAGGTAAGTGAATAACTGACTTGAAAAAAAATACGTTTTATAGTAAACTACTAAGGAGACAAGAGAAGTATTTTGTGACCCTATAAGGAGATATGAATGCGATCATAGCAAAGCTTGTAATTCTTTATCACTTATTGCCAGTTTTTTTTAAGCTCTCCATGGAAAATTCTCTACACTGTCTATGCTGTTGACTATAAAAATGAGAACTTCTTAGTAAAGGTCTACTTACTACAGTCTGCAGGTAATGGTAGAAGCTTTGTCAGCAGACTAAAGCATTTGGCAAGATAAGTCCTCTATTCTTCGCTGCTGCATCTTATTTTCTCTTACAGTTATAAACAAATATTTATCCAAATCTTATACTAATCTTGTGTATTACCTCAGTTGTATTCTGATGGCATATTCAGTAACCTCTGCTTTGAATTAAAAATTCTTCAGGCAACCAATCTTTGCTCATTGCTAAGAATTGTCATTGTTCCCTTTGTCAATGTAAAAGTGAAGACTGCAATACATCCTGAAGTTAAGATTTTAAATTTCATTAGGGTCTACTTATTCCATGCCAAACTACAGAGGCTTCACAGTCTCCATAATCTATTTGCATGTTCTCTGGGTAGAACTGGATACATCGCCTTCCAATTTTTGTTGATTGCTCTGCTTGAAAAACACTCCCAGTGCCACTGAATTTTTTTGCAACTGAAAGGTTTCAGAGATCCTTCTTTAGTTCTCCCCTGCTTTGGACCTGTCTCCTCTTAGTCCAGAGTGTCTCAAATATAATCACTTGGAAAACATAATATAAAATTAGTCTTATTTCCAAACTTGTGGAAAAAAAAAAAAAAACAAACTGTGATGGTTTCATGTAGATGTGGAGTGGTTTTGGTTTAAATTCAGTTTGCACTTAATTTTAGGATAACTCATAGGTGGGACCTCTGACCAGCCTGAAGACCAGTATTTTTAAGGTTCAGGAAGAAATAGTGTGTTTTTCTGATCACTAACAGCTGGAAAAGATCTCTGTAATGTAGAAGGATAATTAAGGGGGACACATGCTTGATCCTCAAACTATCCAGGGGAGTTTGCCCTCATCATCAAGGCAATGTACTTATGTGTGACAATGAACGAATGTAAATTTGAAGCAGTTTGGTATTGCCATGGATTTGTTACCTATACCTTCTTGATTGCACAGTGATCACACCTTTTAGCTATATGGTAAATGCCTAGAAAGGCTAAACATTTCTGATTGTTGTGGTTTAACCCCAGCCAGCAACTAAACACCATGCAGCCACTCACTCGCTCCCCCTACCCCAATGGGATGGGGAAGAGTATCAGAAGAGTAAGAGTGAGAAAAACTCCTGGGCTAAGATAAGAACAGTTTAATAATTGAAATTAAAAATAAAGTAAAATAGTAGTAGTAGTAATAATAACAATATAATAATAGTGATAATAATATACAAAGCAAGTGATGCACAAAGCAAATGCTCACCACCTGCCAACCGATACCCAGACAGTTCCCGAGCAGCAATCGCTGCCCCCCAGCCAACTCCCCGCAACTTATATACTGAGCATGATGTCATATGTTATGGAATAGCCCTTTGGTCAGTTTGGATCAACTATTCTAGCTGTGCCCCCTCCCAGTTCCTTGTGCACGTGGCAGAGCATGGGAAGCTGAAAAGTCCTTGACTAGCATAAGCAGTACTTAGCAACAACTAAACCATCAGTGTGTTATCAGCATTCTTCTCCTACTAAATCCAAAACACAGCACTATGCCAGCTACTAGGACAAAAATTAACTCTATCCCAGCCAAAACCAGGACAGTGCCTTAAAGGATTTTCCTTTTTCTTGATAATCGATTGCATCATTGTTCTTTTAACAGCTATCTTTTTTTACTCTCTCTCATAGCAAATGCCAGATGTGAACGTAACCTGGGATGGAGAAGTCTGCAGGCAGCTGCAGTCCATTGACATTTCTATTGCTGTGGCAACAGACCGAGGTCTCATTACACCAATCATCAAAGATGTTGCTGCTAAGGGAATAAAGGAAATTGCTGCTTCTGCAAAAGTAGGTCTTAAATGTACAGTAGGCTGAGGAATATAGCAGCTATGTAGTTTTTTGTAGCAGAAAATGTAGCATGACCCAGATACACATCAGCAATAGTAAAGGCAGTTTCAAAATGGATCTGAAGCAGTTTCAATGTTTCTTAGACTTCAAAATGAGTATTAATTTTGCAACTCTGTTTGGTTTTAATTAACAATAACTTAGCCGTCATGTTGTTTAGTTGAGTGCTGGCTGGACTGTTTGAAAAATAAACCTGTACAGAATTCTGCAATTGTATTTCTTTAATCCTCATGGGAAAGCTCGGTAATGTTAATTTCTTTAGTATTTCTGGTCTTTGGGTTTGAGATTTTGTTTGTTTTGGAGGGGTTGGGTTTTTTTTATTCCCCTCTTTCCCAGAAGTTTGCTTGTAGCTGCTTGTTATGTGCAGTTATATTATGGCACTTACTTCTGTCTGCATTTTTTCAATATCAATTGGGAATGTCACCCAAAAGGTAACATTAAACACCTCAGACTAATGAACAGTATTTTGCATAGACCAGGTGCCAGTTAGACTGACTTGAATTTATGGCAGTTGTTGCCAGCCACAGAGAAGTATTTTGTGGCAGGCAAAAATACAATGAATGATGAAATGCCCCAACACAGTCCTTTTTTTGTCATTTAATGAGTGCTAATCAAAGTATCTGAGGAATGCAACGGAAGTAGCTGCTAGGGCATAAAACAGTCCCAAAACTAGACATAAGCTGCACTTCGTAAATTTGTCATTTACCAAAAACTACAGAAATTATAATAGTCTGTGTTGGCAGAGGAGAACAGTGAACAAAGTTGTAGCAGAAAAAGGTGTAAGAGTCACGCCACAAAACATTCATAATTGGATGTTTTTAAGATTTTTCCAGTCCATATTGCTTACTTCATGTTAAATGTGTTGTGAACTCCTTTTACTAATATAATAGCCAGCCAAGGAGGAAGGTCAGCTGAGATTGTTACATTATTGTGTGATATGATCATAGAATCGTTTAGGTTGGAAAAGACCTTTAAGATCATCCAGTCCAACCATTAACCTACACTACCAATTCCACTCTAAACCAGTCAAGGGTAGACTAGACTAAACCATGTCCCCAAGTGCCACATCTACCCGTTTTTTGAATACTTCCAGGGATGGTGACTCCACCACCTCTCTGGGCAGCCTGCTCTAATTCTTGACCACCCTTTCCGTAAAGAAATTTTTCCTAATTTCCAACCTAAACCTCCCCTGGCACAGCTTAAGCCCATTTCCTGTCGTCCTATTGCTAACTACTTGGGAGAAGAGCCCAACACCCACCTCAGTACAACCTCCTTTCAGGTAGTTGTAGAGAGCGATAAGGTCTCCCCTCAGCCTCCTCTTCTCTAGGCTAAACAACCCCAGTTCCCTCAGCCGCTCCTCATAAGGCCTGTGCTCCAGACCCTTCACCAGCCTTGTTGTCCTTCTCTGGACACGCTCCAGCACCTCAATGTCTTTCTTGTATTGAGGGGCCCAAAACTGGACACAGTATTCCAGGTGTGGCCTCACCAGCGCCGAGTACAGGGGAACAATCACCTCCCTGCTCCTGCTGGCCACACTGTTCCTGATACAAGCCAGGATGCTGTTGTCCTTCTTGGCCGCCTGGGCACACTGCTGGCTCATGTTCAGCCAGCTGTCTACCAACACCCCCAGGTCCTTTTCGGCCAGGCAGCTTTCCAGCCACTCTTCCCCAAGCCTGTAAGCGCTGCATGGGGTTGTTGTGACCGAAGTGTAGGACCCGACACTTGGCCTTGTTAAACCTCATACAGATAGAATGACAAGAAGAGGAGCATTGTGAGAAGTGAAGTATACGTTGTGCTTTCATTATCATCCCCAATACCTGTGACACTGTGATGCAGTATTACAAACCTCTTTTACCATAAACTAGTGTCCTGTAGTTCCCATGAGGGGAATGTAGACTTGCGTTATGTTTAATAGAGCTATGATAAAGTAAGCATTCCCCTTTCATTTCAAATGGAATGTGTGTAACATAGGTCATGCTACTCAATATGAAAGTCATTGGGTCACATAGATTGCAGGTGTCCACACCAACATCATTTTGCTTTTCAACTTCTTCACTGAATTGCAATAAATATGTACCTGACAGGCACATGCGGGAGGCACAAACTGAAACTGCAGCTGCTTCCCTACCAGTCTCCTTGTAGTTTGGCAGGCGCTTTCTTTGTGTAGATTGCCTATATACGTCCCCTTCTGCTGCATGTTAATTTTAACTTCTTTCCAGGTCGTGTGCATCCTAGCACCATATTTTCATCATTCAACTAATGCAATTGCACATATGCATTACACTTATATTGACCCTTTTGTGTAAACACTGTTCCCATGGCTATTACCTTCTTGTTCACTAATTATTCAGAGATGAATAAAAGCCTAAAATAAAATTCAGTGTATCCTTTTAAATTCATAATAAGGGTGACAAAGTTTCATAAAACTTGGTGTAACATTGAATTATTTAGGGGGCGATTCATTAGAATGAGATTCTCTTCAACTTCTTGGTGTTTATTTCGAAGCTGAAGTCATTGCAGTTGTTAAACTACTGTGGCCTTTCAGAACCCTTGCCAGAAAGGTGTTTAGAAATGTATACAGGGAAGACAGTTGTTACGATGACCAGCAGAGTTATATTACAACATGAAAGGGGATTAATCCATGTCACAACTATAGCTACTAACCAATGCATTATTTGTGCAGAAGTTTATCTCGTAATGACTACCTCCACCCACATGCAAACAAAAAGAAGTCAATTCAATCATAGTTTCCACTTGCTGACTCTGGTCCTTAAAGGCAGGGGTGAGGTTTCATAGAAATTATCTCTTGGTAAATGAAATTGAGTGCTTGACAAGATATTCATAGAATGCATATAGAAAATCCCTGGAAAGCAGAATGGGCAATTCCTGGGAAAAGCAATCTAGACATGAAAAAAAAAAAAAAAAAAAAATTAAAAAATTAGTCAGTTCCTAGAAGGAACATGGAAAAAACCCTAGAAAACAGTGGTAGAATACCTAAAAAGGGAATGGAAAATGCCTAGAAAACAGGGGGGATTCATGGAATAACGTTCTCCAAGAAAGTTTCACAAATGTGATATATCACTTTTTTTATGTTGTGATGACATAAATTCTTTTTGTTTGCTTTTTATTTACTTCCACCAAAATTTTCCTAATATAATTAAATGATTGGAAACTATTATTAGTTTTATTATTTTTACCAGAAGAAGGAAAATATAAACAGACTGTGTTGCTTTTATCAGTCTTCCCAGAAGCAGACCTGAGTCTATTTCCCTGACTGTGCTTTTGGAAACAGTTATTTTTGTCTTCAAATGTTATAATGCTGCAATTGTCACAATGTGACATTTTCCATGTGCTTTTCCATCTGCGGAATACATATGATATAAGCCAAAATCACTAAATGTATTCTGCATTGTCGTGGTTTAGCCCCAGCCAGCAACTAAACACCACGCAGCCGCTTGCTCACTCCCCCTACCCCGATGGGATGTGGAGAGAATCGGAGGAGTAAGAGTGAGAAACACTCCTGGGTTGAGATAAGAACAGTTTAATAATTGAAATAAAGTAAAATAGTAATGATAATAATAACAATATAATAATGATAATAACAATAAGAATATACAAAGCAAGTGATGCACAATGCAATTGCTCACCACCCGCCGACCGATACCCAGACAGTTCCTGAGCAGCGATCGCTGCTCCCCGGCCAACCCCCCCCAGTTTATGTACTGAGCATGACGTCATATGGTATGGAATAGCCCTTTGGTCAGTTTGGATCAACTATTCTGGCTGTGCCCCCTCCCAGTTTCTTGTGTACCTGGCAGAGCATGGGAGGCTGAAAAGTCCTTGACTAGCATAAGCAGTACTTAGCAACAACTAAAAACATCAGTGTGTTGTTAACATTCTTCTCCTACTAAATCCAAAACAGAGCACTATGCCTGCTACTAGGAAGAAAATTAACTCTATCCCAGCCGAAACCAGGACATGCATGAATAGGATAGATCATCTGTCCTGCATATATTCCCACTTCAGTCTCTGCTGCCAGTAGAGCTCCTTGTTTTGAAAAGGTTGGCACCGATGGAGAAGTCATCTGACACATTTACAGTCGCCACCTTTTCCATTGGGTACTCACAAGGTGTTAGGAATGGGTTGGTGGCTGAATAACTGGCTTTTGACCCACCAATGAGTGCCATTTCTCTTGAGGTCCACACAGTCCTTTCTTCCTTATGTGACAACTACTGTAAGAATTATTCATCCCGTATTCCCACTGCTTCCATCTAAGGACACCTCTGAACTAGAAACATCCTAGGTGGGGATAAGGTTCTTTTTCTCTGTGATCTTATCTTAGAACATTGTATGAACTTCCTGGGCTGTATTTTGAACAAAATGTTTGTGGACAGTTTCTTCCATTATATTTAGAAGTAGATAGGTCTCACAAATGAAATGGAGGTCA
This sequence comes from Pelecanus crispus, assembly GCF_030463565.1. Lineage (NCBI taxonomy): Eukaryota > Metazoa > Chordata > Aves > Pelecaniformes > Pelecanidae > Pelecanus > Pelecanus crispus. The sequence continues at coordinate 23,861,431 of NC_134648.1, forward strand.
CAGGAAGGGTGGTCTTTAAGGTAGTTGAATGTTTAGCTGGAAGAAATACATTCTCTCCATCTGCTAGAAAGTTCTGAAGTGGTACATGGCAGTTTCTTTAAACAAATATGTTAAGAAGAATACTGTGAACTTGTCTCATCAGTATTTTTCTACATTTTTTTTTTATCATCTAAAAACATCAGGGAGAATGGTGGTTCCATTGTGAAAACTGGAGCAAGGTTTGTAAGGTGAGAGAACAGCTTTTATTGAACAGCCAGTATTGTTGAGAAAATGAAGTTTTGTGTCCTGGTCTCTTTGCTAACTCATTGCAGCTACAACAGCAATGTTGCTGAGATGCTTCCCTAAATCCAAAAGCAGATGACTTTTTAATGGCTTTATGGTACTTATAATGTCTTACTGAAGTAAAAAGAATTAGTCTATTACAACAGTTTAATTTCTTTTCTCTCTCCTTTTTCTTCTTTCATTTTCCTTAGGCTCTAGCAAAGAAAGCAAGAGATGGAAAACTGTTACCGGAAGAGTACCAGGGAGGATCTTTTAGGTAAAACTCTCTAGCAGCATTTAATACATGCAGTGTGGGTTCAGAAATGGTTTATCCTCAGCTATTCCACTCTGTGTTAATGCATTGCCTTTTAAAATCTTGCTCCATGTAGGGTGATGCTCCATGTGATGATTCTGAGGGCCAAACCTAGGCTGAGTGTCCTGTATCAGGGGGAAAAAATTATCTTGGTACAGGTTTCTTTCATCTTAGCCTAGTGTGAGATTCATGTTTTTCATACTGAGACTGATATGACTTTTACTTTTGCACCTATTTTTTCCTAATTGCAGAAGAATGTTGTGGGGTTTTTTTAATTGCATTCTGTAGTTAGGAAAACCCATGATAATAGTTTTAAAATAAATGTTTTAAAAGGAGTTGTTTGGCAGAGGTATCGCAGCAGACAGTGATGTCCCATTTGTCTTCAATTCACTCTTCAGAGGAATGTCTCTAAAGGGGCAAAAAAAAAAAGTTACAGCAAAGTTATGGTGTTAACTCTTATAATTGACTTTTAACTGAAACATTAAAAACTGAGCAGATCACTTTTAAATAGTAGCATATATTTAGTAAATATTTTCGTCTGTAAAATGTACTCTGCAAAAAGAGCTACTGAACTCAGTGATGAGAAATAAATAGCATGTGTAAAACACTAGCATATAGTAACACAGTTGCACAATTAATTTCTCAGCTGACTTTTACACTCCCGAAGTTTCTAAAAGTTTTAATGTACTATATTTTTTTATGACACAGTATCATCAAGAAGCTTTTTTGTTATATAAACTTCAGCTTAGCTCACTTTTTGTCAATTTTTAAAAAGCTAATTCTGAATGCTTATGTTAAATTATTCTAGAAGATATGATTGTGATGAGAATAATACTACAGACTTCTGCAGAAACATTCCTGTAATGTGTATTAATGTGCCTGGGTTCCAGCTGTCTGGAGTATGTGGCTCTCGTACTGGGAGGAGTGGTCAAAAAAATCTCTAAGCCTTTCAGCAGAAAAAATGTATGGAAATGCAGCAGTGGATGTCTTCATCAACACAAATGGCCCCTTGAGTGTGAATAACTGTGGGCATTTCACTGGTAACAGATGGCAGTAGTGAGAACAGCTGTGTGAGGTGTGACCAGGTGGATGATCTGTTCAGCCTGGTGGCAGAGCTGTGAAAGGAAGTGGACAGGTTAAGGACCATCAGGGAGTCTGAGAAAGAGATAGACTGGTGGAACTGTGCTCTACCCTCCCTGAGACAGAAACAGGAACAGCCACCAGAAAAAAAAACAAGATCAAGGGGATCCTGTATCCTCCCCCCACCAGGCTGAAGACAGTAGCTTAAAGGAAAGGAGTGAATGGAGGCAAGTCCATGCTTTGGGGTGGCAGGCAAACCCCCTCCTTGCCCGCCTTGCCTTCCCAGGTGCCTCTGTACAACAGGTATGAGGCTCTGAATGTGGAAGGCCAGTCAATGGATGATGGGGATGATGGTCCATCTACACTAGAGGTGTTGCCAAGGTCAGAAAGGCCTACCCCCGTATCATGACCACCTCCATGAGAAAGAAAAGACAGGTTATAGTTGTAGGCAACTCCCTTCTGAGGGGAACAGAGGGTCCAATATGCCAGACAGACCCTCCTTTTAGGGAAATCTGCTGCCTCCCTGGGGCCCAGGTTAAGGACATCACTAGGAAACTTCCTAGCCCGGTACAGCCCTTGGACTATTACCCATTACTGCTCTTCCATGTGGGTGGTGATGAAGCCATAACGTGTAGTCCAAGGGTGATCAAAAGAGACTTCAGACCTTTGGGACAGTTGGTAAGGGAATCTGGAGCACAGGTTATTTTTTCCTCTCTCCTTCCAGTTGTGGGCAGCAACACTGGAAGAAACAGACGGAGCCAGTCGATTAATACATGGCTCCGTGGCTGGAGCCACAATGTGGCCGTGTCACAATTTTGGGTTTTTCAATAATGGGATGGCCCACATGGCACCCAGGCTTGCTGGTGTCAGATGGGATTCACCTTTCTCAACGGGGGAAGAGGGTCTTTGCTCGTGAGCTAGTGGGGCTCATTGACAGAGCTTTAAACTAAACTTGAAGGGGGAGGGGGATAATATCAGGCTTGGCATGACAAGCTGTGGGATGACGCGCCAGCGTTAGAGGGATGGGGTCTTAGTGAGGTCCCTCAGCCTATTGCTCTGAGACGTGCTGGCTACACTGGAGCACACTTGAAGTGACTGGAGATGAGACAGGGGCTTCTGAGGTCACGGGAGCCAACAGAGAAACATCAGTGAAATACCTCAAAGGAATTAAGGGGTGTTCCTCTAAGAAGGTGACATGGCTGACAGCCCAGCTGAAGTGCCTCTACACCAATGCACGCAGCATGGGCAACAAACAGGAGGAGCTGGAAGCCACCATGCTGCTAGAAAGCTATGACCTAGTTGCTGTTACTGAAACTTGGTGGGATGAATCCCATGACTGGAGTGTGGCTATTGATGGCTACAGGCTGTTCAGAAGGGACAGATGAGGAAGAAGGGGTGAAGGGGTTGCCCTCTACATCAAGAAATGGATAGACTGTGAAGAACTGTCTCTGAAGTATCGCCACGAGCAGGTTGAAAGCTTAAGGGTAAGAATTAGAGACAGAGGCAACAAAGGGAACCTTGTATTTGGTGTCTACTACAGGCTGATCAAGGGGAGCCTACTGATGAAGCCTTCTTACTCCAGCTACAGGAGGCATCGGGCTCACAGGCTCTTGTCCTCCTGGGTCACTTTAGCCACCGTGAACATCTGCTGGAAAAGTAGCACGGTGAGCGGTAGGCAACCCAGGAGACTTCTGGAATGCATTGAGGATAACTTCTTAAGCCAGGTAATAGGCAGCCCTACCAGAGAGGATATGATACTGGATCTGTTGCTCACCAACGCAAGTGAGCTAATCAGTGACAGTCAAGACTGGAGGCAGCCTGGGCTGCAGTCATCATGCACTGGTGGAGTTCACGGTCCTGAGGGATATGGGTCAGTCAAAGAGTAAAGTCAGGACCCTGAATTTTAAGAAAGCAAACTTCCAGCTATTCAAGGAATTAGTCAATAGGGCCCCCTTGGAAACTGCCCTCAGGGACAAGGGAGCAGAACAGAGCTGGCAGATCTTTAAGGACACTTTCCATAGAGTGCAAGAGCTTTTGATCCCCAGGTATAAGAAGTCAGCAAAGGAAGGCAAGAGACCGGCATGGATGAGTCAAGACCTGCTGGTCAAACTAAAGGACAAGAAGGAAATGCACAGGCAGTTGGAAGCAGGGACAGGCATCCTGGGAAGAGTATAGGGATGCTGCCCCATTGTGTAGGGACGGGGTCAGGAAGGTCAAGGCAAGGCTGGAGCTGAATTTGGCAAGATTGCAAAGAATAATAATAACAGCTTCTACAGGTATGTCAGCCAGAAAAGGCAGGTGAAAGAAAGTGCATACCCTCGATGAGCAAGACTGGCAAACTGGTAGCGGTGGATGAGGAGAAGGCTGAAGTACTCAAAAAATTTTTTTGCCTCAGTCTTCACTGGCAACCTCTCTTCCCACACCTCTTGAGTGGATGGACCACAAGACGGGGACTGGGGGAGCAAAGTCCCTCCCACGGTAAGAGATCAGGTTCAGGACTGCCTGAGGAACCTGAACATATATAAGTCTATGGGACCTGACAAGATGCATCCCAGAGTCCTGAGGGAATTGGCTGATGGAGTTGCCAAGCCCTCTCCATGATATTTGAAAAGTCATGGCAGTCTGGTGACTGTCTGGTCAGGTGAAGTCCCTGGTGACTGGAAAAAGGGGAATGTTGTGCCCATTTTTAAAAAGGGAAGAAAGGAGGACCCTGGGAACTATCGACCTGTCAGCCTCACCTCTGTGCCTGGGAAGATCATGGAACAGATCCTCCTAGAAGATATGCTCAAGCACATGGAGGACAGGGAGGAGATTCGAGACAGCCAGCATGGCTTCACCAACGGCATGTCCTGCCTGACCAAACTAGTGGCCTTCTGTGATGGAGTGACTACCTCAACGGGCAAGGGAAGAGCCACTGATGTCATCTATCTGGACTTCTGTAAGGCCTTTGACAATAGTCCCTCACAACATCCTTCTCTCTAACATGGAGAGAGATGGCTTTGATGGGAGGACTATTCAGTGGATAAGAAATTGGCTGGATGGTCACATCCAGCCAGTAGTGGTCAACGGCTCAATGTCTGGATGGAGATCAGTGATGAGTGGTGTCCCTCAGGGGTCTGTATTGGGACCAGGACTCTTTAATGTCTTCACTGATGATACAGTGGGATCGAGTGCAACCTCAGCAAGTTTGCAGACAACACCAAGCTGAGTGGTGCAGCTGACATGTCTGGGGGATGGGATGCCATTCAGAAGGACCTGGACAAGCTCAAGAAGTGGGCCCATGTGAACCTCCTGAGGTTCAACAAGGTCCTGCACCTAGGTCAGGGCAGCCCCTGGTATCAATACAGGCTTGGGGAATGAAGGGACTGAGAGCAGCCCTGCTGAGAAGGACTGGTGGATGAAAAACTGTGCATGAGCCAGCAACGTACACTCACAGCCCAGAAAGCCAACCGTATCCTGGGCTGCATAAAAAGAAGCATGACCAGCAGGTCGAGGGAAGTAATTCTGCCCCTCTACTCCACTGTGGTGAGACCCCACCTGGAGTACTCCGTCAAGCCCTAGAGTCTTCAGTATGAGGACCTGTTGGAGCAGGTCCAGGGGAGGGCCACAAAAATGATCAGAGGGGTGGAACACCTCTCCTATGAAGAAAGGCTGAGACAGTTGGGGTTGTTTAGTCTGGAGAAGAGAAGGCGCCAGGGAGACCTTATTGCAGCCTTTCGGTACTTGAAGGGGGCTTATAAGAAAGATGGGGACAAACTTTTTAATAGGGCCTATAGCAACAGGACAAGTGGTAAAGGTTTTAAACTAAGGGAGGGTAGATTTAGACTAGATAGAAGGAAGAAATTTTTTTTACAATGAGGGTGGTGAAACACTGGAACAGGTTGTCCAGAGACATATTAGATGCTCCGTCCCTGGAAACATTCAAGGTCAGGTTGGATGGGGCTCTGAGCAACCTGATCTAGCTGAAGATGTCCCTGCACATTGCAGAAGGGGTAGACTAGATGACCTCTAAAGGTCCCTTCCAACCCAAACCATTCCATGATTTTATAGATTAATCTTTTTTCCACTCTTTGCAGTAACTGTAACAAAAAGGATGAGATGGTGGGCCAGTTTTCTCTATAGACAATCTGTCATAAAAGAGTCCAAGTGTTTCCTAATATACCACTTCCCAGTTGGTAACACAGACAAAAATGTTCAAGGGAGAAAGGCATGATGAGGATTTCCCGTGCCTGAGTGATTCCCAAATTATATCACTTCATTATCAGCAGCCATTGTAACTTAAAGTTGTGAGGTTCAGTCTAAAAGACATTTGGCTTGGAACAGGGACAGGCAAAGTTTGTTTGAAGATACCACTTTCGTGTCCTACTTTCTGCCTTTAGTGTGTGCAATGCAAGGATATATTACTGTAAAGACTTTTAAAAAGGTGCATTAGTTGTAACTGCCAAAATCTTGAGAATCTGAATGTGTCCAACTGAAATCCAGTTCAGATCTATTTTAAAGTTAATGGGTTTGGCCTTGGGAGAGATTTAGGTCATAGTAGTCATTGAATATAGATTATTTCTTCTAGGGGATATATAATTTCTGACATTACTGGTAATTCTTTTTTTCTTTCATTTAGTATCTCCAATCTGGGCATGTTTGGTGTCAATGATTTCACTGCAGTCATAAACCCTCCGCAGGCCTGCATCCTAGCTGTGGGCCGAGCAAGACCAGAGCTCAAGATTGTGGAAGACGAAGAAGGGAATGAGAAACTTAAGCAGCATCAACTCATGACAGTGACTCTTTCAAGTGATGGGCGAGTGGTAGATGATGAACTGGCTTCAAGGTTTCTGGAGACCTTGAAAGCCAACATAGAGAATCCAGTGCGGCTTGCCTTGTGTTAAACTCAGTGAAGATTGTTTCTTGTTTTGACAACATAGATAACTGTTATGTACTTGGGGTTGTTCTTCTGTGTAGATGAGTAAATAGTTACTGTGAGATGGACAGTTAAAATATTTAATTTATTGAATTAACATGAAAAAATATTCATTTTCCTGCTTTTAGTCTTTTGCAATGACCAGGTTTTATACTGTAAAGCTAAAAGACTTTCAAGTTAACATACTACATTAGCTTAAACCCCTTACCCCTTGTCCTGTTGCTATAGGCCCTATTAACAAGTTTGTCCCCATCTTTCTTGTAAGCCACCTTTAAGTATTGGAAGGCCACAATAAGGTCTCCCTGGCGCCTTCTCTTCTCCAGACTAAACAACCCCAACTCTCTCAGCCTGTCCTCATAGGAGAGGCACTCCATCCCTCTGATCATCTTTGTGGCCCTCCTCTGGACCTGCTCCAACAGGTCCATGTCTTTTTTGTACTGAGGATTCCAGAGCTGGACGCAGTACTCCAGGTGGGGTCTTTCCTGTGCTGAGATGGGATGGTTTATTTAAGGGCTAAATATCTAGCTTTTAGAGTGAGGAAAGCAAGAATTATAACTGAGCAACGTGCTGCTATGAGTCCTGGTCAATACTGAGATAACTGAGTTATATTGTTTTTCATTTTTCAGAAGATGCTTCTGGCATGTTGTTCTATCCAAATTACATTGAAAAAAGGTTTATAAGATTTTGGACAGATATTTCCGTGGCTTCCTATATAAGAACAAAGACATTACAAACCGAAAAAGTTTTGGCATAATTTCATTTACATCACAGATTTAACTGTTCTTTATCTTCTCCTTTACTGTAAGCTACATTGAAGAAAACAAGATGACTGTGGAAGTGAATGGGGAAAAGAAATGACAGGAAATTATGAGAAAGGCTAAATTAGATCATAGTAATTTCTCAAAATATGAAATAATCTGGTGAAATCCACAGCTTCGTTTGTATAATTAGAACTCATTAAAACACTTTTAAACTGTAGGTACATCCATTTTTTCCAGTATTTTAAGATAACTGCATAATCTAATGCCTTGCAGAGGGGTAGAGAGGAGGATAAACTTGCCTGAATAAATGCATTCTCCCTAAAGGATGGAAGGATGGAATCTCAGCATCACTGATTTTTAGTTTTTGATGGAACCAACATCTAGTGAAAACAACATTTTGTGTTTTAAAAAAAAAAAGTAATTAATGATAGGTTTTCTTTGACTTAATTTGGAGACAGTTACATTTTTTAAATTTAGAAGTTGCCCCATCTCAGATATCTTCTTCAGTACCGTAAAATATAAACTTTTTTTTTCAGGTGCTCTGTGATATACTGTGGTTAACTTAAAACCCAAGTTAATTGTGCCAGCAGTATTGTGATGAAAATTTAGCTTTGATCTCTTAATCTTACAGAGGTTCCAGTAAGAAAGGTCAAATTTTGCACACTGAATATTTGCTGATTAATGCTGTTCTTTGCATGGGTAGAATAAAGATGTAAGTAGAAAGTGTTTCATAGTCAGTGTACATTGAATTGTAACTTGGAGGCTTAAGTGCAGTGGCCTGAAGTTCAAATTAACAGGAGTAGATTGTTTGTTTTCTTATATATAAATATGGAACCATGTACTGTATGTGTTTGTAATGAAATAACTGCATTTACAGGACCTGGTGAGAATATAAATTGTCAGTAGAATTCTGGGAGTTTGTCTTATTCTAGTTTGTGCAAGCACTTTTTTAAAGATTTGGAGGACTTGTTTGCTGAGCTGCTGCCATAAGTAAAAAGCTAATTGCAAGACAAAAACTTTAGTTTAGAGTTTTTGCTACATGAGTTTGCTTCTTTGGCTTATTCTGATATCATAAATTTCATAAATACTAATCTAACAGTAGGGAGAGATTTTGATTACCAAATCTAGTTTACTGTGCCATAATGGACATATCCATTCTCTATTTCCAGGAATTTCTCACTAATAAATTATATTCAAGATTGGGTGCTGAAGATTAATTTACCATTTTAGATGGTTAACCCTGAATTTTTCCAAAGTTCTTTGTTAATCCCATATTACTTTGAAGGGGAAAAAACCCCACCAATTTATGTAGTGTCCTTAATAACGTACAAGAAGTTCTCATTGTTTACACAGCAAAATCTTGCTCTGCCCAAGAGAATTTGCAGACATTTAAAATCTGATATACTGTTCTTCGTTCTTGTAGTTGGTGGTCTAGTGTTGTGTGCTCCCCAGCGTTTGTATATCCTACTATTTGTCTGGCCACAGTTAAGGGCTGCATGACTGATGTGTACAACTATAGTTTTGCATGTATGTGTGTTCATGTAGTGTGAGTCAGTATGCTTTGCTTTTGGAGCCACTGGAAGGCACTATTGTATGTAAGTATAGAATGTTTATCATGTCTGATTCATGTGGGTACTAGTACATACATTATACTTTTCCTGTTCAACACAAACAGGTGAAGACAATGCGACTTTTTCTCCAGGTTAAATAAACATTTACAACTTTTGAATTAGGCAAATCTCAGTAAGGCTAATACAAGCTTTAATTCTAATTTCTTGACACCTGCCTGCTTGCCAGCATTATTATTTGATATAAAGATGTATGCATGTGATTTGTCAGTCATCAGCCTGTGAAGGAAATCTCTAGAATTCAGACATGATAGCAGTCAGGTCTCCTTAATTCAGAGTAATCATACCATTTGGCAACATCTGCAACTTTAGCAGAAGTGAGACAACAAACAGTTGCCCATACAGATTAAAATAAAACATTGACTATCTTCCTGAAGAATTTAGGGATTTGGGAATGGGGGCAAAGGATAAAATGAGCCAGAAAGTCAACCATATGAAGTGGTTATGCTTACATTTGAAGCAAATTTGCCTTGAAGTAAAAATTTCACAGATGAAAAAAATATAACTTTTCATGTTTTATCCTTTCAAATGTCTTCTGTCAAGATCTTTTTTTACATACCTAAGCAAGAAATACCATGAAGACACCCACTGTCTTGAAGAATTCAAGAAACAAAAAAAAATTTAAGGATTTTGCTAACATCTGCTGGAAATGTTTGCCTCTAGGATATGCTTGGGGAAAATTACTTTCTTCATATAATTTTTCTTTGCAAGAGGCGTAGTTAGAAAAAAATAAAGGGTAGCTATTTTGGACTTTGTGACTGTTGGCAAGTATTGAGCTGTGTGTCACACTTTAATCCCTAATTACACTGTCAGAATATTTGACTTTTTGGGATCTTTTTTCCTGCAATGCATTCCTTATGACATAAAACTTCTGTAATTAATCTTCCTACACATAGTCCCTGAAAGAACCTCACTCCTGCAAAGTGAATGATCAGTGCTATTTTCACCTAATTCTTTTGTCCACATGCTCATCTCCATCCATACAATATACGGTAGACACTCTTATTTCAACTAATGATTAGTCCTGTTGGATACAATAGAATTTCAAAGTTGAGTAGGAAGCCATAAATATGACAAATAATCCAAGAAGGAAAGTCTAAACACGTGCTTTTATGTGCTGTGTTGTACAGAAAGTTGCATATTGATCATGTTAAAGTATATGCAATTGCAGAGTGAGTTGGGGGAAACTTATTCAGAATTGTTGGAACTAAGTGTCATGCCTGATGTGTTTTTCATATGCAATAATTTGTGCCATAAGGTTATAGAAAATAAAGAAAAGTGCCATTAGGATTGATGGTGTAATAGTCTTATGGTGGTGACCTGTAGGTTTGAAACTGATTTTATTATTTTTATTATTTTTTCCTTTTTTGGATTTTCTTGTATGACTTCTCATTTTTCTACAGAGTTTTTGTCCTGGATTACATCAGACCATAACAAGTACTTTTTCCTCCCTAAAATCCACTGAAAATGTTGTGCATTATTGTAATTTCTTTGAAAGCAGTGGAAATAATGCACATAGTAAATAATGGTTGCACAATGACCAGTGCCAACTGGTCAGATGGGTTGGTCTCTTTCTGTCAGAAGTACTCATTGCAAGCCCCTTTCAGTACTGTTCAGTTTATCCTGGCAGTTTCAGACATGGGTTAATCGGAGTAAGGTTAATCTACTTGTATGTTAGCCAAAAATGGGCAAGACCAGGAACAGCCACTGGGAAGCTTAATTTCTATAATTTGTGCTTTAGAATTTTATGAAGAAGAATTTTGCTCTCACAGGTGGACAATCCGGTATCTTTCACAACCACTCTGCTTCAAGGATTTGAAAAGCTGTAGCATAGAATTAAAAACTTTGCATAAGAAAAGGCACAGCTGAGATGTGGCAAACATGACAGCTTACACATTTTACAGCTTTGGTGACTGAGGAGCTGAAAAGTATCCCAGTGTTGTCTTTTGGCAGAATGAAGCCATGTTACAAGGAGTCCTCTTGCCAAGCAGGCAGTTTTTCCGTAAGCAATCAGGTTACATGACACTAAAAGATGTATAGGTGACTGAACTGGTAGCTCATACTGTTTTGTTTTTTAATTCAACTGTGTTTATCTTCGCTTTTAACTGGGTCTCTTAGGTCTCCGTTGTTGGTAATGATTCCCTGCTCACCCCCCTTCCTAAAATGTAGAAGCATTGTCTGAAGTATTCAAAGAATGCACATCGTTGACTTGCTTATCAACGAATGTCATGTCTATGTCTATCTCAAAATCCTCTTTCATTTGTTTCCAGACCCCATGCAGTCCATACAGCTGCGTAAGCTAGAAAAGAATGCAGGAGACGGATTGTAATAAGAGACAGGCTCTGTTCTGGTATTCAACCAAGCTGTCCCTTTCTGTAACCCACTAAACTGTTGTGGTAGTACTAGATCAAGAGCAAGCATTCTTTGAAGTGAGTGGTACTGTTGGAGGTGTCATTTGCAGACTAATACATGTAATAGCCCTCTGTCTCACACAGTTGGATGACCCTATATAACTTGAATGCAGGATTGTAAATTGACATTGAATGTTACTGCAAGTTAGGTGCTCTTTTTTAGAAGAAAACTGTTAGGACACGGACCACAGGGGGAATTTGAATGGAACTGCTATGACTATGTGAGAGTTATTTTCAAGAGCATAGCATAGCAAGAAACCATCCTTCATGGGATTAGGACACCTGTTGTCATCTATCTAGACTTCTGTAAGGCCTTTGACATGGTCCCCCACAACATCCTTCTCTCTTATTGGAGAGAGGTGGGTTTGATGGATGGACTATTCAGTGGATAAGAAATTGGCTGGATGGTCACATCCAGCCAGTAGTGGTCAACGGCTCAATGTCTGGATGGAGATCAGTGATGAGTGGTGTCCCTCAGGGGTCTGTATTGGGACCAGGACTCTTTAATGTCTTCACTGATGATACAGTGGGATCGAGTGCAACCTCAGCAAGTTTGCAGACAACACCAAGCTGAGTGGTGCAGCTGACATGTCTGGGGGATGGGATGCCATTCAGAAGGACCTGGACAAGCTCAAGAAGTGGGCCCATGTGAACCTCCTGAGGTTCAACAAGGTCCTGCACCTAGGTCAGGGCAGCCCCTGGTATCAATACAGGCTTGGGGAATGAAGGGACTGAGAGCAGCCCTGCTGAGAAGGACTGGTGGATGAAAAACTGTGCATGAGCCAGCAACGTACACTCACAGCCCAGAAAGCCAACCGTATCCTGGGCTGCATAAAAAGAAGCATGACCAGCAGGTCGAGGGAAGTAATTCTGCCCCTCTACTCCACTGTGGTGAGACCCCACCTGGAGTACTCCGTCAAGCCCTAGAGTCTTCAGTACGAGACAGACATGGATGTGTTGGAGCAGGTCCAGAGGAGGGCCACAGAGATGATCGGGGGACTGGAGCCTATGTCCTCCTATGAGGACAGGCTGAGACAGTTGGGGTTGTTTAGTCTGGAGAAGAGAGGACACCGGGGAGACCTTATTGTGGCCTTTCAATACTTAAAGGTGGCTTATAAAAAAGGGCCTATAGCAACAGGACAAGTGGTAAAGGTTTTAAACTAAGGGAGGGTAGATTTAGACTAGATAGAAGGAAGAAATTTTTTTACAATGAGGGTGGTGAAACACTGGAACAGGTTGTCCAGAGACATATTAGATGCTCCGTCCCTGGAAACATTCAAGGTCAGGTTGGATGGGGCTCTGAGCAACCTGATCTAGCTGAAGATGTCCCTGCACATTGCAGAAGGGGTAGACTAGATGACCTCTAAAGGTCCCTTCCAGTGTAAAACATTTTTATGATTCTATGAACACTACTACTCTTGAGCTATATGTTCACTTCGTGCTTAATTCTCATAGTTGTTTGTACTGCTGCAAGGTTAGAAAATATTATATCATTGGACCATTTATTCTAGTGATGAGAGTAACTTCTGCTGCCTTTTGTGTAGGTAATATTTCAACTTATGTTCTGTACCACTTTCAAGTTGTGGAAGGGCTGGTTTTGGCCTCTTGTTCATGGCTGATTTGCCTTAACTGCTGTGATTCATCCTATTTTGTTCTTGAAATTAGAGAATGTTTTTTTTTTCCAAGGCTTTGAAATAAAATATCCCTTCACTTCTTATGAAGTACTGCAGCACAACTAATAAAATTTAACTAGCCATCCACTCACTCTTAATATTTGTCTGAGTTTCCCAGATCAGAAGAGATTCTCATCTAGTACTATAGTGCATCATGGATCAGAAATAAATAGCTATTGTTTCCTTTACCCTGAAGGTTGCTAATAGGCAATCAAACATTATCATTTAAGAAGTGTCCCAGCACCTGCAGTTTCCTGTTCCCCAATCCCTGTTTGTAGACTGCTGTTTGCATTTCTGTTTTTTTGTTTAAGGAGGTATTGAATTATTTGTGAATAGTCACAGAGTACTTTGTAAGTAAGAAAGGTGGAAAAATATGGTTGTTCAGTGTATGTTCTTGTTTGTATGCTTATGGTGATGATGGTTTTTCATTTTCCTTAAAATTTCCGAGTATTAGCTAAATGATAGTCCAATAAAATGAGATTAATGTTTTGATAACCCTTCCAAAGTAATTTAAACGTTCTGATCCTTCCCTTTTAGTCTTTGCGTACTAGGTTAAGTTTTAGAAACTTCTAATTTATCAATGTTTCCTTTTTAAATTCAGACAAATTGACAGAGTTGAGTAGAGATTTCTCTGATGGTTTTAAGAGGCAAGGCCAAACCCTTTGAGAATGTGTCATTTAAAGTCCTAGCAATTATTTAAAAAATAAGCCAGCTAGGTATTGTTCTTGCAGAAGAAGGAGTATATCTAAGATGAGCATGACATTGATCTCAAGGTCCAAGGAAGATGAGCAGTGCTGCAGTAGCTTTAAAGGATGTTAGCACAACACAGAAGTATCTTCAGTGTGTCTCCTATCAGTTTCCTTTCTGACTATAGTAATGTAGCATGAAGAATGAAATGTTCTTCTACAGGAAAGTGCACGAAGTGCATTTTTACCTTTTGCTGTATTTTGTAAATTGCCAGAAATACATGCATATTTATCCAAAATTTGTTTCCAAGAAAGTATATTAATCAGCCTGTTAATCTCTGCACATAGAGCTGTTCACTGAATCATTGTTCAGAAATAGAGAATCAAGGTACTGATGTACTCCTCACCGGTGGATTTGCTTGGTATAAGCCTTGATGGTGCCACTGTTTTCAACCATTTCAGTCAATGAAAGACTTGTTTTAAAGGGAAAACTGAAATACAGAAAGGCCAGCAGAGGGCAGACTGAGCAGCCTGGTTTTCTGACTTTCTGGATCTCTTTAAGTGTAAATATAGTCACTGAGCTATTTTAGTATGTAGATATTCTTGAATTTATATACAAATATAGCTTGATGGTTTGACGTTTGGTTTTGAAGTGTTTCAGAAAGCACCTGACATGAATAAAGATGGAATAGTAAACACTAACTTGCCTTGATCTGTTGGAATTAGGATCAGATGGAAACCTTGGTCATTGTATGGCACTTCCTGCAGAACTGGATCATAGAATCATAGAATATCTCAAGTTGGAAGGGACCCATAAAGATCATCAAGTCCACCTCCCTGCTCCTCGCAGGACTACCTAAAACTAAACTATGTGACTAAGCTTCATCCAGACGCTCCCTGAACTCTGACAGGCTTGGTGCTTCCCTGGGGACCCTGTTCCAGTGTCCAACCATCCTCTCAGTGAAGAATCTTTTCATAATGTCCCATCTGAACTTCCCTGGACTCATCTTCATTCCATTTCCTCGTGTCCTGTTGCTGGTCACCAGAGAGAGATCAGCACCTCCCTCTCCCCTCCCCTCCCCTCCTTGAAGAAGTTGTAGGCTGTGTTGAGGTCACCCCTCAGCCATCTCTAAGCTGAACAAACCAAGCAACCTCAGCTGCCTCTTATAAGTCTTACCCTGGAGACCTTTCACCATCTTGGTCACCCTCCTCTGGACGTACTCTAAGAGTTTGATGTCGTCCTTATATTGAGGTGCCCAAAACTGCACACAGTTTTTGAGGTGGGGCTGCATCAGTGCAGTGTGTAGTGGGACAATCAGCTCCCTTGACTGGATAGCCATGCTGTACTTGATGCACCCCAGGACACAGTTGGCCCTTTTGGCTGCAGGGCACACTGCTGACTCATAGAATCATAGAATCGTTTAGGTTGGAAAAGACCTTTAAGATCATCCAGTCCAACCATTAACCTACACTACCAAGTCTACTCTAAGCCAATCAAGGGTAGACTAATCTAAACCATGTCCCCAAGTGCCACATCTACCCGTTTTTTGAACACTTCCAGGGATGGTGACTCCACCACCTCTCTGGGCAGCCTGCTCCAATTCTTGACCACCCCTTCCGTAAAGAAATTTTTCCTAATATCCAACCTAAACCTCCCCTGGCACAGCTTAAGCCCATTTCCTGTCGTCCTATTGCTAACTACTTGGGAGAAGAGCCCAACACCCACCTCAGTACAACCTCCTTTCAGGTAGTTGTAGAGAGCGATAAGGTCTCCCCTCAGCCTCCTCTTCTCTAGGCTAAACAACCCCAGTTCCCTCAGCCGCTCCTCATAAGGCCTGTGCTCCAGACCCTTCACCAGCCTTGTTGTCCTTCTCTGGACACGCTCCAGCACCTCAATGTCTTTCTTGTATTGAGGGGCCCAAAACTGGACACAGTATTCCAGGTGTGGCCTCACCAGTGCTGAGTACAGGGGAACAATCACCTCCCTGCTTCTGCTGGCCACACTATTCCTGATACAAGCCAGGATGCTGTTGTCCTTCTTGGCCGCCTGGGCACACTGCTGGCTCATGTTCAGCCAGCTGTCTACCAACACCCCCAGGTCCTTTTCGGCCAGGCAGCTTTCCAGCCACTCTTCCCCAAGCCTGTAAGCGCTGCATGGGGTTGTTGTGACCGAAGTGTAGGACCCGACACTTGGCCTTGTTAAACCTCATACAGTTGGCCTCGGCCCATCGATCCAGCCTGTCCAGGTCCCTCTGCAGGGCCATCCTACCCTCCAGCAGATCGACACTCCCACCCAGTTTGGTGTCATCTGCAAACTTACTGAGGGTCCACTCAATCCCCTCATCCAGATCATAGATAAAGATATTGAACAAGCCTGGCCCCAAAACAGAGCCCTGGGGAACACCGCTCGTGACCGGCTGCCAACTGGACTTAACTCCATTCACCGCTACCCTCTGGGCTCGGCCACCCAACCAGTTTTTTACCCAGCGAAGACTACGCCCGTCCAAGCCATGAGCTGCCAGCTTCCCAAGGAGAATATTGTGGGAGACGGTGTCAAAATCTTTGCTAAAGTCCAAGTAGATGACATCCACAGCCTTTCCATCATCTACCAGGTGGGTCACCAGGTCATAAAAGGAGATCAGGTTGGTCATAACATCTTATAACATCTTGCATTTCCCTGTTAATAAGTATAGAAGAGTTACAGCTTTTCAGGCAGATTAGGTGTCCTCCCTCTGCCCGTTCCTATTTTGAACCTAATCTAGCTATCATAGTCTTCAAAGCATGTGATCTTTTACTCAAGCCCATAAAAAGGGCTAATGATTCTCCCAGCCTGGAGCAGAAGAGACATTTTGGGATGTGCTAAATTCTCCTAAACAATGCTCTAAGGCACCTCCTTGGCTGCTTTTTCCTATATATTTGTATGCTATCTGACAGGCTTCAATCACTCTGACAGCTGCAGAGGAAGGCCACAAACAGAGGGTCTAGGCCCTCTTATTGAAATGGATAATACTAACAGAGGAGAAGAAATGTGATTATTCGCGCCTTTTCACCAGATTTTTGTTAATAGTTCCATTCCAGTGCCTGTAGCCACAATGCAGCTAGTTTCATTGACTGTAAGTCAAAGGAAAGGGTTGCAGTTTTACCACAACAGAACTACTGCTGTGTTAATACTTTTGTTTTCAAACAAGACAGCTTTTCCCTACTGTGTGTTGACATAATGACTGTGTTAATCATTAGTCTGTGACACCCTTAGCTGTATTAGGAGGGAAGAACATTGCTTATGGAGGTCAATACTCACTGTTTACCTGGAGATTAGCAATTGCATTTTTACTGGTGGCACTGATGCCACTACAAACTTATGAAACTAAATTGACCTATCAGAAGTGTCTTAAATGTTATTCACATGGCTTGAATATTAAGTGAGATCTGAGCTGAGAGAGAGAGAGGTGTTTTGGCCAAATGCTACATTTTGGCAATTGCAGGAAGACATCTTTATTTTGGAAGACAATCCCTATTGTGCAGGGTAGAAAAGATGAAAGAAAGTCAAAAGAAAGTAGTGTTTTTCACCTGTACTTGAACATCTTTCTTTGTATAGCATTATATCTATTTTATTGATTATCAAGAAATGCCTGGATTTTTTTTTAAGCCATAAAGTATAAGCAGATGATCTCTGTCCAGGTAATTGTCTTAAGCAAATTCTGAAGAAAATAATACTTCAAAACTTTAATATTCCATAATACATTTAAGAAAGGAAATTTTACTTCTTGGACCTCCTTTTAAAGCGTGTGTGCATAATTTGCACATGTGCCTGTGCATGTGTATATCTCTCTATGTGCTGACATGGACTGGTAAAGAGGGCTAGCTGCAATTTCAACCACATTTGTTAAAGCCTTTCAGATTCGGGCTACAAGATGAACAGAGACAGGCTTCTCAATTCCCCTGCTGAAGCTTCAACATTTCTGCTTTAATGTATGTGTGTCAATGTATGTGTGTTTAGGTACAACATTGGGGGAGGCCTAAGAGAAACCTGTCCTGATTACATTTGAAGGAAGTAATTGCAACATTGCATCTGTTGCTCAAACAAAAATGATGAAACAGTTGAAATGATACCTAGGAGCAAATACACTTGGTTACTTTATTTCCTCCTTTGTAAACTGTTCACTACCCACTGTAATCCAGCAGGATTTGCCACCCCTTGAAAAGAATTCCTTTGTCCATCTGTAAACTGTTTTAATTCTTCAAGATTCACTAAAGCAGGACTCATTAATGTAAAGCATATACTGTGTTTCACAATTTAGAGCAGGGTACCTGTAACTGTTGCCAAATCACTTTGTTAGAAGCTGTTTACTGAGAGATATATAAAATACAGCATTGTTGAAGCTAGCATGATTTATAATTTGCTTTTACTGTTTTAATTTTTTTTTTACCCCCCAAGGTGCATGTTGGGATTGTGGTGGCCCTTTACACCTAGTTTAAAACAAAAAGAAAAAGAAAAAGCTAAAACAACAGGGGACAAGAGCTGCTCTTCAGGAGTGGCAGCTAGAGACCATGTGGGATATCCAAAGGTGTCTAAAATAACACTGAGTCTTGTGTGTAAACAGTGGACTCTCATCACTGAGTCACATCACTGAATAAGCATGGAGAGAAACCACTGTTAGGTTTTGACTTGCTGTTTCTTGTTTCCCTAGAGAATTAACTTGAATGATTTTTTTTTTTTTTAATTGAATGTTTGGTTTTTGACAGGACCTTTTGTACTTTCACTGCAATGTATGATATAAAAAGAATCAATTTTTCCTTAGACTTGGAGGCATGTTTCTAATAACATCAGTAGCTGTGCATGTCCTGAAGATAAAGATACACATGCTACATACCACTTCTGCATTCCTGACAGAGGGCTGCCTCATACACAGGTAAGAAATCAGCTTGCACGCTACTCTCAAAATGAGAAATAAAGGACTTGTTGGAGAATAGCTTGATTTGATTACCTTTCTGATAGATTTCAGATCATTTATAGCAGTGAACTGAAGTTCAATGAAATAGAAACAGCAGGAAAGAGACATTTTCATCTTCACTTTTTATTAAATCTGATCCAATCCTCAGCATCAACTACTGTTATCTATAATTTGGAGATTTGGATCATGAAACAAAGAGGAGGAAAGTTCTGTCTAGTAACTCCTGGCACAGAGCTAAATGTTTACAGATGACTGTTGAGTTTCAAGTGTAGGTGCCCAGGAAACTCCAAACTGCTAACAATCTCACCCCAAATTTTCAAGACTGCCTGCTTACCAAGTGATTTACTGACGCATATGAAAGAAAATACGGTAACTTTTTAAAATCAGGAACTAAAAAACATGTAACTGCTACTAAAACTGGGTAAGATGCGTGCAAACAATAAATTAGAAGTGTGCTCTGATTTCATAGCAAACACATCCAGCCAAGAAGACAACTGGACTCCTTTATTGAGTATTTAGATTGGAAATAAAAATAGTGCTCCTCAGGATAACTCCATTACATAGTAAATTAATATGAAATAAAGTTACTTCCTCTATATGCATTTTTTTATTTTTTTAAATGAAAAAGCCCTCAACCTAGACATAAATAAAGAAGAAAATCCTACTATAAGGAAATGGACTTTTCCCAGCATACATGACTTTACAAGACCTAAGAATAATTAGGTAGCCATCTTCTAAATACTTTGCACATGCACAATAAAACATTTCTTTAGTGAACAGTAGGCTGACACTACAGCAGGAAAACAGTAGAGAAAAAAGCAAGAGATGCCGGTACATGTGGATGCTGATTACAACACACTAGGTTTGTTGTCTTAAACCAAGAACATGACATCATCAAACGAATGCCCTTGATCTCAAACACCAAGGCAAATGAATTGCTATAAAATTATTATTATCCTCTTTAATGATTCCTAGTTTTTACTTTCATTATAAATGATCCAGCCACCAAGCCATGAGGTGTGGGGTTGCTACTCTACCCTTAATTGGTTTAGTGGTGGACTTGGTAATGTTAGGTTAATGGTTGGACTGGATGATCTGAAAGGTCTTTTCCAACCTAAATGATTCTATGATTCTAAAAGGCCATACACTAGATTTTTCCCAGTACTGTTCCAACTTATTATTTGGAATAAGAATTAACAATTATTAACATGATTGTAATTCATACAAACAGTCATGTAATGAAGACTATGAGGCCTGATTTTTAGAACAGACGAACATGTAATTCCTATTACATTCCAAGGAAGATAAATTGTCTGGAGGGGGAGTACATGCTGGCAGGTGAGATAGGAGGTTGCAGAAGGAGACCATGCTGAAGAGGGTTATGGAGTTTCCAAGAAGAGGAACATATGCCAGAGACTAGAGATGGGTATCGAAAATGGAGATGCAGGTGAACTGGATGGCACTGTAGGAAGCAAAGCAAGTCTGGTGAATGGAGGAAGAAGTGAGCTGTTCAGTGACTCACAGCCAAACTTGTCTCTGTTTCAGGAACTGTTGAGTGAGCTCCAGAACAAAGCACTTATCTTCCATGCCCCTTCTGCATGGGTTTTTATCCACAGTAAAAGTTAACATTTGTACAACTGCCTTCACTCCAGCCACTGTGATAATAATGCAATAAGTCTTTGAGATTTCTTATGTGGACTCTATTCAGTGCATATGTGATCAGTAGGATAGAGATGACGTTATTCAGTGGTTTGTCTGGTCTAGTTCAAGTACCCAGCAAGAACAATTTGTGCTTGGGATGCCAGCCAGGCACTGTTTCAGTTCATGTTGATGGAAAACAATGCCTCCTTGACTACAATGTACTTAATAAAAACAAAACCATTTCAGTTCCAAAGAAAATAGCACTGATTCTGCACCTCTTTTCTGCTCCATAAAGTGGTGTCACTGTGTGAGTGTTGTAGCCCTCTGTTGTCACATTGTAGAGCATTATGAGAGGTTACTTTGATGTGGCTCAGAGGAAAATGGCAAGTTATTAAGTCCAGATACCCAGTCTACACTGAATGGTTTGTTATTTTGCAGTTTTTATTTTTTTGGCTGCTGATATACTTCAGCTCTTTTGGTGCCTTGTGTGTAATGCATTAGGCATAAGTATCGTATTGGGTTAAAGGTAACTTCCTCCAGGAATCGGTGGAGAACTTCCTCAGATGCCTTATCCTCTGAACACTGGCATGAGCATATGGTATTCATTCCAGATGTTACAGGCCTGTTTCCGCAGGGAAATGAACAGGAAAATATTTCCAAATCATTTTAATTAAAATCCCAGAAGAATCAGGCCACATCTTTATGCCTCAGACATATTGAAGAGATACAAGCACTTGTCTTTGCCTGTATCATTTGGATGAAATGTTTTAGAAAGATATGAGCAATAAGGGTCAGTCTATTAAGCCTTTGTACATGTGTGATGTGGTGAGCAAAGATACAAGAAGCTTCTTCGGTTTCTCTCAGTCTAAAGGAGTATAGTTTTTGCCTTCCACACCACTCTGGGATGTCTGCAGTATGCTACATCGCCCCACCATGTGTGGAGGACAAACCTGCAAAGAAAGATATACTGCTTTCCCTGATACACAGTTGTGCATGGTTTAAGAAGCAAAGATTCTCCCAAGTGAGCATCTCTTGCAATCCTTTTTAACAAGCTATAGGCAACAAAACCATGGTTTATCTTCATAGTTCCCTTTCCATTTTTAAGAGCTACTGAACCTAAATGAGTTTCTGCTCACAGTGTCATATGTTGATGCCAATACCAAATGCTAGCAACCTGTCTAACCTGACTTTCCTTTAACAGAAAGGCCCAGTGGTCTTGATCAAAAGTTGTTTGCTATAGTGTGGTTTGCTGTGCACTTGTGTATTCACCATGAGAACACTGTATTTCAATGATTCTCTGCCTTTACCTTCTCCAGCAATTCTATTCAATTCTGACATTTCAGAGAGTCAAATCTGTTATTCAGGCATCAATCCCCCGTATGGCAGATTCTTTATAAAATTGCTATTGGTCTTTAGCTGGAGGAAAAAAAAATCTGGATTTTACACAGAAGACAATCTTTTCAGGATTATTAGCAGTAGGGTGGGTACTTGAGAAGGAAAGATTTTTCTCTATAATAACCAAATACATGTTATTATATGTCATCCCTAAGGTAGCATGATAAATGCCAGTGGGGTATCAGTCATTCTTTTTGGAGCTTTGGAAACAGTTGTAACCTTCCACACTGCATTTCCACAGTGTATTGTTTATCATGAATATGCCAGAATTTTAAGCAGGTGTACCCTCACATTCTGATGTTAAAATATTCTATAGCACCTACTTCACCAAGCAAGTTCAGTTCAATTTAATGTAAAGTAAGCTCTGTTTTCTAGAATGCATCAAGGGGTGTGGAAAACTGTCTAAATTTTCCTGCACTAGGGACAGAAGGCAGAATGACATAGGAGGAAGAGAACTGCTGATACCAAAGACTGATTAAAAAAATCCACGTATTAACTTACTGTGTTACCTTATAACAGCTGGAGTGATGCAGAAAAGGTTGGTTGGAAAATGAAAGCCATTTGTGAGAGCCCCCAACTAAGTAGGGGTGTAGGTATTAGACACATCACTCATAAGTTTTCAAGTTCTAGTATGGGGAGAATGAAACAGGAATCAAAGCCTGTAATACAACTGTCCCCTAGATTTGGAAGAAACTTGCTTCTTATTGTGACCTGAATTTTCCACAGGTCTTGTTTTTATCTCTAGCACATAATAGAATAAAACATTTACTATCCTTAATCTTCAAGAAAGTCAGGATTTCCATCCTTGACATTTAGATCCACTACCAAATCACAAAAATAACCATTATCTTTAAGGCACCACATTCATTCCTATGGCAGTGAATAAGCTAAAGAAAAAACAGCAGTGTATTAGAGAGAGGGTAAACACTGCTATTTCTTCTTGAGAAAAGTTCCATTGTGGTTCATAACTAATAGGCCTCTTCTCTGCTGTTTACTGCAGTGCTACTGCATCTGACTGAATCATTAATTAAAGTTTGTTTTTAAGAAACAAAAGTGCTGTCATTGCTCTTGTCTCAGCAGCAAAATTATTACAATATGCCAATGTGTTTGATGGCATGCTAGCAATTTCCAGTTTCTAAGAACGAAAATGCACTATGACCTACAAACACCGGGCTCTTCTCCGTAGTTTTCATAGACTCCAGAAATAACAGAAGCTTGCTTTGCTGTGCCTGCTGGGTAAACATATGATGATCAACCACAGCTTTGTGGCTGTTGGCTCCAACTAAAACAAGACAATAGCTATCAACTTGATCTTTTTCTGAGGGGTCATTGAGTTTAGGGGTAGAAAGCCAGAACAAGGGGCACATTTCTGCTGAAAGCAACCAAAGAACAGTTCTTTGGTCGTTCATTTTTTATTTGTATGGAACGAGCCATAAGGCCTCTGTTTGTTTGCAGATTGCTTTGCAGAATCTACCTGTCAGACCTCTTGCCGGCCTTTGCAGTTCCAGCAAGCCTTGTGTACCTAGTGTTTTATTTTTATTTTCCAGACTGCCTGGTATTCTTTTCTCATATCACTTTTCTGCTATTGCAGTAGTTTCATTTTCCCTTATCTTGTTCCCTTGAGGCAGTTTTCTTCTTTTCCTCTGCTCTGGCATCCGTAAGCATTTTGCTGGCTGGATCTTATGCTTATGTGATGACACAGTACCTCCAAAGGAGCCGTGGTAAATCATAAGTACAGTATTGCTGAAGACCTTAGTGGACACTATCAGAAGACATTATCTGTATAAATCTGTCCAGAAAAGAACTCTTAAGGAAACCCACCCTTTTCAGTGTGCTTAAATGAGATTTCTGAGGGTGTATACTTCCTTGGAACAGCCTCAGGTTGACCAAGAAGTCAGTATAGAGAGAAGATGCAGAAAATAATTGTGTTGGGCAAATTATTTGGAACAAAGTCCCTACCTGGAGAAATAGCTCCAGAATTATGCATATTAAATAACATATTCCTCATGAAGCTTCTCAGACTGCAGAAAGCCATTTGTCAAGAAAAGTGAATTACAGATACCAGACCTTGGCTGTAGGCAGCTTGTCTCCTGGAACAGACCCTTTGGATGTACATTATAGCCCTGTTTCTGGCCCTGTCTTCTGCTCCTGACTGGACTCCCTGGATGGGGCCTGTACCTCATTCATCACTTGCTTTGCCTGGGAGTGTCGATAAACACTTACTACCAGCACCTGGCTCTGCCCACTGTTTTCAGTCCCTGTGGGACTGCTCTGGCCCTTGGTGCTCCCAAGAGTGAGTCACTTTTTAGTGCAGCTTTTGAAGAGCTCAATGCACTATGTCTTCCATGTGCAACCTCCCTTGCTGCAGTTTTACCAAGGTTAAAATGTGTCCTGAATTCCAGATCAGCCTCTTTTAGTTCCAGTCTTTTCTTAATCTCAGTTTTTATCTTTGTTTCTTCAAGTTTATCTCAACTTTTATTGAAGATTAATCTGTATTTTCATAAATATATTCTCCTAGCACAATGTCAGCCTTCCAGCTCATCTTTTGCAGAGACTTTTTTTGCCTTTCAAAATTACTGTTGTGTTAATTTCTTATATGCTGCTTTAATAGATGGGAAATGTAGTCTGAGATCCATTTATAATGTACCCATCTTTTCACTTAACAAATGAATTTTCATTTTTACCGTAATTGCCTGTGTATACTTAGTGTACTAGAACCAGTCTAATTTTGTCTCTGCATTAGATCTCCGTTATAAAAACCAGAGGTATAGCAAACTCAGGATGCTGTCACTTTCTGCTTTGCTAGGTTTTAGATTCAAAAAAGTTTTTTGAGAAATATTAGGCCACACAGAACTGGCCTAAGTAAGAAGAAATACACTGAGTTTTCAAGTGCACTATGCCTGGAAAAAGGCAAAATAAATCCAAATTTATTTTTAGGGCATTATAGTAGGAGTTCATTCTTTTCTTGGACAGCTATTACTTCTTCAAGAACAAGGAAACAAGTGTGGGATGGGTTATGATGCAACAAGATCTTCCTCAAGTTGTATACGTAACTGCCAAGTATCAGTCTTTAACGTTGCCATTATAAACTGTTTTAGAAGCTACATAATAAATGAGAACACAAGAGCGCTCTCAAAAAATTGTACCCCTCCCTCTCAGCAGCCTGGTGGATGATGAGATATCCTGGAAAGCTTTATTGGCTGAGTCAAAAGAATACCTTTGGAGCAAAATGAAATGTTACAGACCTTTATTGTGCTTATATATTTTGACATGATTAGGGCAACCTCTGGAAATTTAACTTCGAAAAACTTTATTTCACAAAGCCATCACTAAATAGGTACAGATTTAGAGTGACAGTCAGTGCTAAAGTGAGGGTAACCCTTGAGAGAGGGTGCACTATGTAGCCATGTATATTCATACATTGTATACAGTATTTACTCTCCAGTCAACAATATACAGTATATAAAGTATTTACAGTAATTTAGTTGGTAGACTGCACAGCTTCACTGTTGTAGAGATTAATGTGGTTTACGGTGACAACAGTTTTTTAATGGCAGATTCACTTGGTAGTCAGCCAGCTAAGTAATTAAGCTGGGAAAAAAATATGTAGAAGATTTAGTAGATGGTTTTGCACTTTTAGTAGA
This sequence comes from Pelecanus crispus, assembly GCF_030463565.1. Classification (NCBI taxonomy): domain Eukaryota; kingdom Metazoa; phylum Chordata; class Aves; order Pelecaniformes; family Pelecanidae; genus Pelecanus; species Pelecanus crispus. The sequence goes on from NC_134648.1 coordinate 23,886,791, forward strand.
ACATGTAAAGCTGTTAGTGTTTACAAAACTTGCTTGTGATCCATTAGGAAGACCAGGGTCTTCCAGGTGATGTTTGCTTTGTCTTATTCAATCCCAGTGCCTTATCTTGTGCTTTCCTTTCCCCATGGCCTTGCTTTCATCTCTTGATCTCTTTTCTTCTTTTTTTTTTTTCTTCCTCTTACTCTTCCCCTTAGTGTGTCTCATTTATCTTTTTTTCTTTCTCTGTTCTCCAATTTTTTCTCCCAACACACTCACTTCCACTGTTATTTTCTTCTCTTTTCATTTTTAAGTCTTTTTTCCCACTCTTATTTTATGCCTCAGCTTTACTGTTGGTCAAAGTGCTGCCTATTCAAATTTATATTTTGTGTGAAATATGAGAGGATTTGAATGAAGCAAGTGACTTTCACTCATGTCAACAATAAGTATAGTTATCCTTGGGTCTTCTGCCATTTTAGTAATGGTATCTTTTTCTCCAGTCCTTTCCACGGGTTATTAGGAGAAATCTTTCATACTTGAATGTTAATTTTAAATCTCTTCCAAGTTGAACATCTGACCAAGATTTTAACTACACTGTCCCATCTGAAAGGAGAGATGAAGTTCCCTCTCTTTGCACAGTGCAAATAGTAGCACTGAATAGTTTCCAAGCCTGTATAATGTACTACAGTGATTGGCTTTTAAGACTGTGCTGGAAAGTTAACAAAGCCAGTCAGCAGAATAGTGGAATAAGCAGAGGACTGGGAAGGGGCTGTATAGCAAACCATGCTGTGGGAAATGTTCCAGGTTGATTAATTGCCTCCAGCCTCCCTAGAAAGCTCCTTGTACAGCTTCAGTTTGGGTTGTTTCAAACTTATTGTGCCATGTTACTGCCTGCTGTTGAGCAGCTGCTGAGATCCATCTTGGAGGCTGCTGCACTTAAAAAAACCAAACCAAAGCAACCCTCTCCCCTCTTCCCCAAACAGATACTTGCTTGCATGCTATTTATTAGTATGAACATATAGTTTTGGAGATTTCTTGGTAAAGCAGTGGGTGTAAACTGTAACACAGAAACTATGCATTTTGAAAACACCCATTACTATAACAACCAGATAGTAGTATCCAGCCACTGCTGTGATCTCATTTTGTAGGAAGCATATTATGATCTCTTTTTTACACTCATTATTTCTACTTTTTTTTTTTACTTATTCAAATAAATAATACAGTTTTTCTACACTAAGTTAAGAGGCACTCCTTGAGCTGTTATGTATAACTCCCTTTTTACAGTCTGACAAAGGGTTCATTCTCCACTAATCTTACCCTGCACAGATCTATTGACTTTGTCTGGGAGATTTCAGCCTAAATTTTTGTTCTAATTATATATTCAGCAATATGTAGTAAAAAGACTCTGTTGAACAATCAATTTAAACACCATTCTTATTAGCTAGCAGGTTCATGGAGGTTTTGCCCAAGCCATGTTTTCTAGAATGCTCTAAGTAAAAAAGGACTTTTAACTCATTATGATATACAAAAATAGTATTATAAAAAGGGAAATCTTTTTAGCTATTTTGCATTTTTTATGCATCAGCTGGTCCATCACAAGTCTGTCTGGTTTGTCACCCCTAGATACAGTTTCTACATTACATTATTTCTTTTCATAATATTCTTTGGGCTTTGTGGTTAATTTTTGAAAGGAAGCAACATGTTATGTACTTGGTGTCATTGAATCACTGAAGTTTAAGGCATTGAGAAAGATGTTCTCCCTAACCACTTTTGCTTGATGACTCAATGGCAGCTGCCATTAGAAAAAGTACCGTGTTTCCCTGGGCAGGACATTCCTTTATTGGACTCCTCTGTACTGCTTGAAAGTCTGAGCTGTTTCATGAAGAACCATCAGTGTCTGAAATGACTTTCCTACAACTCGCAAAGCCTGTTAATCCTGGGGACGTGCTATAGACGTTGGTATAGAGAGACATAAAGAACATGCTTATTGTAATATGAATCAATTATAGCTGTATGGTTTACCAGAAATTTAGTGTAATATTGATTTAAATAATAGAAATAAGGCCCATGTCAAGGATGCTTACTTTTGCCATGTAAGTTTTCTTAGAATGTAAATTAAATTAGTAATCAAATCAGATAAAAATAAAGGGAGCATATCTTGGCTCTGAGTTTCTCAGCTATCAAGCTGTACAATTTCTAGCCTGTTTTGGTTTTTTTTGAAAAGTTATTAATGCTGAGAGAAAATTTTTTTTGGTTAAAGAACAGGTGAGGATTGCTCATTTCCTCCCTGTGTACGGACTGATGCCACAGTTGACAATTTTTCAGAAATCTACTGGTAGTGATCTAATATCATAAGTGCGCTTTGGAAAAAATATTTCTAGTAGTGCATCTTCTTTACAGTCCTTATTGATTTTTTGCCATATTTATTTGTCAGGGTGGATTTAGTCTAGAATAGGATGTCTTTTTTTTTTTAATGCATTATTATCCAATACTACAAGTCAGAGTAGGGTTTTTCCTTCACTGATTTTCTGCCATTAAGGCATATTTTTATAAAGCCAAATGTTTCAGGGTTTCTTTTTAATTATGGATTTTCATCTATAAATATGATAATGGCAAAGTCCCAAAGTTCAGGGCTACGTACTCTTTTGCTTGAGATCATTTGCAGGTGCAGGGTGAACAAGTTTTTTCAGCTTGGTGTGGATGCAGCTGCCTTGAAGTTAGTTACAGTAACCCTACAGCATCTTCAGGTGTTTCCCTATCTAGTTGATCATACAAGTCTGTGGTTACTGTTTTATGCTTTCTCCACTACCTTCTTTTCTGATACCTGTCTTTCATTCCTGGCAACTGGGTCTGTTTCCAGAACTGCAAAGCTGGTCTCATTCAAAGCACTGTTTTCCTAATTCTGATTCACAGGAAAAGATTAGCAGCCTCCCGCTGTGTTGCAACTGACCCATGGTCTCAGTTAAAATCCTGATGCAATGATTTGCCTGCTGGTCTGCTGGCAGGTCTGCAGACTGATCAAAAACTGTGGGTGACCTTCACCTACATGACACTAGACCAGTATTCTGTCTAGTTTCTTCTGTGGCTCCCAGCCTCTGGGCATAAAGTTAAATTAAGTTATCTTTGCAGAGTCTTTTCAGGGTACAAAAATACTCAGGCACAGAGAGCTTAAGTTCACTGGGACAGGAGCTCTGGTATCTTCTTTACAGTCTAACGATTTAACCTGTGAGATAACAATTCACCTCTGCATCCTGTTTCCAGTAGTGTTGTATGACAGACGAGCTAAAGTAAAACAGGAATAAGACACATGAGGTGTCTATTCAAAGTTATACACAGAGGAGGGGAGAGGGTGGGAATTTTCCACTGATTATACCCTGGCCCATGAGACTTAATTATCCAAAACAGTCTGATAACTAATGAAATTTGTTTGCATAGCTAACTCCCCTGATTAGTTCTGGGGAGGTGTGTGGCTTTCTTTCCACTTCAGGGAGTTTCTTGTATAATGTTCTTCCAAAGGTGACTAAAGTCACTCAGAGCAGCTGGCCCTGAGAATCAAAGTGTGTTCAGCAACTGAATTTTCAGTCTCAAATGGTTTGATGGTTGTATTTGCTACATGAGTTTCTTTCTCCTTTTCAATATATATCTTGTACAAGTTGCTAGCTCAAACTTCAGCCTATGTCATAGTATCTTTAACGCACACTGTTTTCAGAGTAAACTCATTCAGAAGTGACACCTCATTCCATAATTTATCTATGTAAATCTCTGGCCTGGCAGTGTATAAGAAAAGACAGAATTATCATAACTACTAGTTTAAATGAATGGTGAAACTCTTTTGAACACCAGTGTGCCCCTTCTGTCCAGAAATTATTTGGTTTGTCATCTAAATTTGTTTTTGGTTTTTAATGGTTCAGCAAATTGTAGTATTCATGCATGGTGATCTAGGATATAAGTCATTCTGTACACAGAATAGGTCATCAGTTGACAACACCAAAGGAATAAGGTCAAAGGAATAGTCAACACCAAAGGAATAGGTCAGTTAGTGTGAGATCTCTTTGGTAAAGGAATTTTCAGGACCTTCTTTTTTGGTGTTTGTTTTGATCATCCAGACACATTTCTAAAGACAATGGAAGATTTTTTTTAAAGCAAAGGCCTCACACTGGCATGGCATGAAAGCTAGGTAGGAAGGGAAGCTGAGTGAAACCAATAAGTTTTGCTGTAAGCAAAGAAAGTAGAACATTAATAGCTCCTCTTCATGCACATCACGTCTCCTTTGAAACTAATTATTTGAAATGCTGACTGCACCTCAGTATTAACATGAGCACAAAAACAGAGATGGGTTAATACTTCCACTGGCTTAATGTCATGCTGGACAAGCTGGACATGCATTTAAAAAACCAGAACTCTTACATTTCCAGGATGAGATATGCTGCCTCAGTTCACCTACTTTTCAGCCATGGACAACAATGCAACGTTTGCTGATGTCTGTCTGCATGTATATTGTGCTTTCTGCTGATGTAATAGATCTATCAGGTCATAATCAGGAGATCATGCTCTAGTGATGTTATCTGATTTCTCAACTGGAGCTGCTGGTAAATGTGGATATGACCCCAGAGGGAAATAGAGTATTGCACAGAAGGTGACAAAACTCGGAAACTGTTTTTTTCCTTCTCAAAGTCATAAGAGGAAGAACCCAGTCCTCATGAGGAGAACAGGATGTGAGGCTTCCCAGACTCTGTGATCAGAGGTGCATGCAAGGAGGTTTCTCATTCCAGTAAAGTCTTATGGAGCAAATATTAGCTACACATGATGGAAGAATACAGGTTTTCATCAGGTTCTTATTATGATTGTAATGGTCTTGTCCAGTGAACTTGGAATCCAGAAGTAATTTTTTCTTGGCAGACAGCATCTGAACATTATGAAGAAGCAAATGAGGCATCTCTTGACTTGCAACACTCTTGCCTTACAGATTTTGAGATAATACGAGATTCCAAACAGGGCAATCCAATTCACTGTTTCTTTCAGAAGGAAGAGAGAGACTGAGAGACTTTGGTGTATGTTTTTATGAGAGATTTTCCCACATATCTTTTGCACATAGCTGTCACAGTACCAGCATTTATATTCCTAATTCATGCCCTGTAATTTCTGAGTCTTTTAGGCTGTCAGAATTACTGAAAAGCTTGGAAGCTAATGACAGAATTCTCAGTTAAAAAAAGGAACCTATGGATATTACACATTTTGCAATGCATGGAGAATTGGGCTAGAAGCCAGCCTGGTTGTTCAAGCAGACTGATAGAGGCCATTAGAGAAGTAATTCTTAAATCTGTCCTTTTTCCTGGGCTTGGAATTCTACTTTAGTCATGACTTGAGGTATATGAAAACCTGAAATTCCCAGTAAGAAACCTTCTAGAGTTTAGAGGCCAATTTGTCAGTCAGGATGCTGGTTCAGTGGTGGTGGGGTTTTTAGCATGCATTCCTCTGAAAGGAAGTCTGACACTTAGACTTGCTCAGACAGTAGAAGACTCTGGTTCAGTCCTTTCTTCTGACAAGGGTTCACCCTTCCAGGGAAAAAGCCATAGATAGACCAGAAGGTAAACTGGCACCTGGTTATCTTTACCTGTATTGAGTGAGCCACTAGGTAGCCCAGAACACAATATTCAAAAGCAAAGACAGTCATCCAGAGAGGCTAATGTGAAAGGGTGTCCTGGAGTGGTTCTCAGGAGTAAGTCTATCCCTTATTAATTATTACTTCCCATAAATAAAGATTATCTTATTGTCAGTGTTAGGTGAACAGTAATCAATATTTCCCACCAATAAGAAATCTGATCACACTTTTTAGCTCTTGCGATCTCAGTGAATTTTGCATTTGGGCTTTCTGAGCATATTCAGTGGCAGAAATCAAAATAATTTTACTGGCACAAACCATAGGTCTACATGGAATCAAAAAGTTGAGATAAGATTTTTGATGATCACACCCTTAAGCTGAGACCCCCTGAATCCTTTCTGGTTTGTCTTTGAGGTATGAATGAGTCTATGTTTTGGTCTGGTTCTTTGTAAGCATCCATTTCTTGGTTTTGCTGTCTCACAATGAATCAGTGCTCTGCCTTTTCAAGTCTCAGAGAAAGGAAGGGCCAAACATTTATCAGTGAAAGTAGATATAACCCTCCTGCCTGCAGCATGTTTTGCAAAGTGAAGTGATGTCTTCTGCAAATGAAAGGTGTAAATATCTTATTTTCTTCCTTTCAGGCATAACACTTGGTGGGAGAAGGTGAAAGTCCTGTCTTCTAAACAATTGATGCCACTTTCTGCAGCTGTTCCTTTTATAAGTGTAGCATTAGCAAAGTTAACATTTGAAAGGGCCAAGGGAATTGCAGTACACTTTGGCTTCACTGTCTGTCCTTCTGGGTGGAATAATCATGGCCAGAGATGCAATACATGCCAGTGAAGGAATTTGTCTTGTACTGTGTGTGATAGCTCACAGCAAGCGAAACCAAGGGAAGTTGAATTGTGTAGAGCTAGACTGAGATAATAGCAAAACCTGTATGCATGAGTTAAACAAGCATGATTATCCCCTTGCCACAAAGTTTTCCATGGTTATACTGCATAGCTACAATGCATGCAAATGTTGTCCTGCTACAGCAATATGACTCGTTTGTTCCTTTAAAGAAATTTCTATTACAACAGGGGAATAATTTTTGGAAATCTGATCATTTTCACTGAGTCAGCTGTCTTTTCTTTTCCAAATGTGCCTGGTTGTCTTCTGAATAAGCTTGGAGGATGTGAGGCTGAATGACTATTGGTGTGCGTCTGTCTGTCTACAGGCAGAAAATACCCTGAATGAATACATGGCTTGTAAGTCATGCCAGTATTATTCATACATGTACTATTTAAGAAAGAGAGCAATTTAGCAAACCATTTAATATTTTTTCTGATAGTTAATTGATGAATGTGCACTAGGGAAGAGACAACTCCTTTCTCAGAGGACTTTCCCAGTTGTTTGGGCTCACAAAAGTAATTCTTAAATTGGTACAGAATAACTCCATAAACCAAACCCAAATATTTCTTTGTGTTATACAAACTACAATTTGTGAAAAAGCAACTTTGTATCACAATTAATAAATCATAAGTAGTAATATTTTAGAGGACTTTAAATGATAGAATAAAAACATGAGGTTGTCTCTTTCAAAATTATTTTTCTTTAGACTATAGGGTCCAAGGTATGTTCACTGAATTTCTGGAAACTTTTTAACTAGAGATTTTTACCTGAAGTGATCAGAAGAAATCAGGATTATATCTCCTTCTATTTATGTATAATTTTATTGGAAGAATTTACAATAGAAAGGTGTGTCTGTGTGAGAGAGCATATTGGTGTGTGTGCTATTTAATAGAAGAGAGAGGATTTCTTGCTTATATTAAGTCTGCAGTAATCACTTGATATAAACCAGAAGGAAAAAAAAAACCACTGGGTAAGTTGAAAAAAATCCTGCCTGCATACTGTCCATGTGATTTGTGTGTAAATGGACAATGATACACACTTGTCGCTTGCAAATATGAAAATTAGAGTGAGGCAGAACTAGGTTTCTAAAAAATTAAAGCTTTTCTTAAAATGGCTGTAAGGAGAACATAAGCATTAGTTTTTAAATACTGTTGTGGCTTTCACTGCTTCACTGACATAACTATTCTGCCAAAAAAAAAAAAAAAAACCCCATCCGTTTACTGTAGTCATGGTGTGCTCAAGATGAATACAGTAAGTACTTGTTCTAGCTCTCAATTTCAGGTAAATCTCAGCCTAAGAACTTGTGAAATGGCTCTTGACTGTCTTGAAGCTAGTGAGAGTTACTGGATGGAAACTGAACAGCAGGGATTTCCCAGGCTTGGTGCTTGTTAACTTAGAAACACTGATTTCCTTCATTTAAATTGCTTAAAAAATGTCTCCCCCATATCTGGAAAACTGAGTTATGCAAGCTTGAAGGCTAGCAGACCACTGCTGTCTTTACATGTAGTCTGCTCTGCTGCGAGTCCTGTAAACATTCCCGTGACATGAGTGGAGAGTTATAAAATAGGAGGTATGCCTCAGTGTCACAGCAGGCAGAGGCAGCAGAATTAATAACTTCTCAGTTATTAATTCTACCCTTACAGGATCACCATAACCAACTTGTAAGAAATAACAAGCCTCAGCTTGCTGGGTTGCCTTTAGTTTTACTTTCCTGCTTGCAAAGGTGGCTCTTGTTGTGGCCAATGGGAGCATTCTGGGCTTTGGATTAATCATAAAGTACTCATAGGTTTTGTAATGACATGATTCAGGAGACATTGACGTAGACACTTTCAGTCTTTAAAGCTCTTACTCTGTTCTAGGACACTTTCATATTTTTATTAACACCATTCTCTGTTTGCTTTTAGGCAAAATGAGACGAACCAAACACCTGTGCAAACTAGACCAGAAATTGCAACAGCACACAGTTATATGATATATACCTGGCATTACACTGCAGGTATGTCAAGATTAAAAATACCAACATAGAGGTCCCAATTAACACATGCACACTGTTTTGGCAACCAGCAGCTTTTGAAATATGAATTCACTGGATCAAGCTCGCTCAAATCTTGTCTCCTCTGTACTCCAACTTTATATGAAAGAGACATCTGCAATTTGTTTTCTGCATTTATTCACTTTGTTTTAACATGTATTACGCCTATTCTCTCCAGAGAAGCTTGCATGCAAATCATCATCTAAGATTCTATTTTTCTAGGCATGGATTGATTGCTTTTGGCTAGTGTTTGGACATAGAGCAATTGAAAGAGCAAAGCAAGAGTTACATCACTCTGGATTTTGTTCTGAGGAGGGTACCACATGCTTTAATGCTTCTGATGCAAGCCGAAAAACAATATACAAGCCTACAAGAGGACACAGAAACAGCCTGGGAAATAATAGCATAGGGACTGCAAGTACCAAAATGTCTATGCATCTATCTGGGGACTGGTTTTGTATTTCTGCAAAGCAAACTTTATTTTAAAATATTCAGCAGCAGAAAAAGACCAGTTAGGATCATTAGCACTTGAGGAAATAAGCACTTGTTTCCTACTTTCTCTTTTTTTCCCCTCAATGCATCATAAACTTCTGGAAATTTTTTTTAGCTGGAAAATTACTACAGGAACAGCCAGAAACAAGCAATAATTATAGTGTATGCATTACAAAATAAGGTACTGTTGGAACCAGAAAAGCAGCAAAGCATCCTGCTTGTGGCTTATTTCCTGGGTGAGAGAAAGAGCTCTGGGTGTGACTGGGAAGAGGAGGTTTATGCCATGGAAATGTAGTAATTAACACCCATGAATAAGGAGCTTTTGACTAATGGGCAGTAAAGTTTTGGGGTGCAGATGACTAACAGGGGACCTAGTTTAATTTGCTGCATCCTGCCCATGACTCTGAGAAGGGCTCTCCACCTTTTTTGCCCATCTGGCTGTGCATTTGGCTTTAGTCAGGATTAAATCAACTGGGTACAGAGTGCTGATGACTACCTTGCTGTAACGTTCCTATGAATGTTCCTTTGCATTTAAGAACAGGACCCAGAATTCTGGTCAGATTCTAAGTCACTGTGTTCTTCTTCCTTAAATTCTTACGTATATTCATCTGAAATAAACACCTGTCAAAACAATATGCTTTCAATCAATTGCTGTATTTGCAGTGACAGACAAATTTATCCTTAAATGTAGCCTGCAGTTAGAGTCAATTGATGATGATGGGCTGCTAAATAAATAGCCATTGTTGCCCATTATAAGTACCCATACAATAAACATTGACTAGATTTTGCTGTGTAAAATTGGTGGATGGAGAAATGAAATTGATGTGTTTTGTATTTTACTTGGTAGTTTTAAAGTTGAGATGTAAATTGTACAGTATATCCAATACAAAAGCCAAACAGCATCATAAGATCATTTGTTTCATGCCAGTCAAAAGACAACAGCAAAAACATGTGCATCATTAGCTATCAGATATGAAGGGTACTAAAATAAAGTTCCTGTCTCTTAAAGAGGCAAAACTGGTGGTACTTGGAACATAGCAATCAGGAAATAAAAAATAAAATGTTGCTAGAGTGGAAAGTAAACCTAACAGAAAAGTGAACTTCACTATTAGAGGCTACTAAGTTAATTAATTTTCTGTTGAGTAATGCTGGATTGGCAGCTTGGAATATGAACGCCTTTTTAATTAAGAAAAAAAATCACACTCACTTGAAAAGTACTTTAGAAATGGCATTAGATGAGTTGTCTTGAGTTCTTTAAGTAGAACAGACAAATAGCTTGATTCCTGGTATTTGAAAGAGTAGATGTTGACAGGTTTTCCTCCCTTCCCTATTAGAGCGTCACGTCTTGCTCACTCAAGGACAAGACATTACACTGGGTGGTTCTCTAGCCTAATTCCTTAATTCCTTTAAAACTTCAAATTCTTATATCCGCTTCAGGATTTTATTTGAAAGCCAGTGTATGTCTGAATCATAGGAATCTTTACTAGTTCATATTTTGTGTGGGTTCTTACCAAAATGTAACATGATTGCTCTGCCTTTAGTGGATGCTAATTAAGGGGAAAAACATTTAAAACACCTGCAGAAGCTAAGATTTTCCTGGTTTGGTGTAATTTCCCATTCTCAGCTAGAGAGAATGCTGGTTACAGTCTGGTGTGGTGTAGAAACTATTGTCTGGATCTGCACTCAGTTGAAATTGTTATGTTATTACACAGAGTCAAATTGGTCCTTGGAGGAGAAAATCACAGCAGAATTTTCTAAGCTTGTTTAGAGATGGTTGAGTGCAGGCAAAGCAGTTTTAGCCCTTTTACAAGAGGCTTTACTATACTTGAGAGGAGATAAGATGTTTGTTGGTGAGAGATGCTCCAAAAGATGAAAGTGGTGTCCATTCAATTCTATCTTGCCAGCACTGAGGTTCTAGAGGATGCAGCCAGTTTGGCTAGTACAAGTTGTTTTGCTCAAATGAGAGCTTGGTAAATAATCAGGAAATTCCAGGGAAAATGGGGGGGGGTTGGGGTGGTTTTTTGGTTTGTTTTTTTTTTTTTTCCTCTCTCCTTACCCTTGGTCATCTGCGAATATACTCATCTCAGTAGCTTAATACTCAGTACTCTCTCTCCCTGTTGCTTATTTGCTGGCTTCCCCACAGAGACACTGTCTTTAACCTGGTGATAGATATCCCTAGGTGCCCCACTAAGTATCATAAGAACCAATTAGATCAAACCACTTGAAATTAACTAGGAAGGGAAATAAACTGATCATTACATAGACATACAGTTTGAAAAGAATAGTATGACAGTCCCAAAATCAAACACTGAAAAAGTAGGAAATAGAAGAGGCAGGTTTCTCTGTCCTTCCATAATTTTACCTTCTTTATACATCTGATTACAATGCTTTCTTCAATGCATGATAACATGCTTGCTTCTCTCCTCACCCTCCCAGAAACCCAGACTCACTTAGTGCATGACATAGACAGTGCTCACTTAAACAGCATGTTTTCAGTGTTTTGTTTAAGCCTCATTATTCTGTTTGGCATTTAGGGACTGTGTCTGATGACCAAGAAACCACGTGCTTTGAGATGACCTGTGCTTTTCTACAGTGCCTAAATGCTTTGAAAACAGTAGTTTGTCTTTACAGAGGCCCCTGAGATAAGCAAAACTTATCACCTCCAGGAGGTTTTATGATTAATAGAAACAATTAGCCTCATCTGAGACAGTACAGTTCTATTTGTTAACACCATGTGCAGTTCTGACAATACCAAGACATGCAGGAAATCATGCTTTAGAATTTGCAGGAGTAAATTGAACTTCATACCTTCAAAGTGTAGCGTGCTCTAACTTCAATTACAGCTGTGAACCAATGAGATTTCTTCTACTGGAGCTGACACTTCAGTTCAGAGACCCAGAATTTAACACGCAGCCTTCACTCGTTTGGAAAAAAAAAAAAAATTAGTTCAAGTAACTTCTCCAGTTTCAGGTAGAAAATACGTGGTAGAGAGGAATTCAGTTTAGCTTTCAACCTCAACCCTGACCACACCTTTTTCTCCTGCAGTCCCTTATTCTGCCATACACCTCCCAGTCTCTGTGAAGATTATGGGTGCTACCAACAATAATCACTTTTACTTCAGAGCTTTCCTGCCTTCCCAGAGTGTTTTGAGGTATGTGTGCTGAATAATGTATTGTGAAGGAGGAAAATATATGATTGTGAAATTGTGAAGGTAGCTTCCTTATGTAGACAACAGGACCGAATTATGATTATACACTGATGAATGCTTATATTTCCTCATTTTGGAACCTTAACTTTGCAAACAAAAAAAAGAGATGTTCTTTTTCTTTTGAAAACCTGCTTGGTTTTCAAAAAGTGAAATGAAAAAAAGCCTCCAGAAGTGCTGCCTTGTAGAGAACTACCTTGAGTTGTTATCACAGTCTTTGCATCAGTTAACAGTGATGTTTATCTGTGGTAGACATATGCCTACAACCAGACCATCACTAGAGGAAAAATGAGGGAGTGGCAGATGACAATGAGGCTCTAGTGTAGACTGACCATTTTTCTGGAACGCATTTACTGTACATCCGGTGGGACAATGCTTCTGGCAGGAGAAAGGGATATGTCTTGAAAGAAACAGTATGAGTGTGGACATGGCTGCCATTTTTATTTCTTTCAACACAAAGCTGAGCTTTTCTATTGCTTCTATTCTACGCTGCAATTTCCCTCTCGCTTTCTGGCCTGTTGCCTTACAGAGTCAGCCCAGGTCTGCTTCTGTCCCTGCCAGGTCTTTCAACAGGGTTCTTTTTGCAGTCCACTTGCATATGAGTCAACTCTTGTCCTCTCCTTGACTCTGACAGCTTCTTTATTTCTCTGGCATTTGTGTGGCTATGTGGAATTTGGCAGTTTCAGGGAGAGTTGTGCTTGGCCTTGTGCTTGGGCATGCCCTGTAGAGGTGGAATATTTGATAATTATAGCTGCAGAGAGCCACTGGGTGTATATGAGATGCAGTTACTCCTAGAATTTTAGCAGCACTCGTAGGATTGGAATATGGCATGCTCCTGATGCAACAACCACTCCCATGTAAAACTGTAAAGTATGTGGGTGTTAGAAAAATGGAAAGAAAAAATCTGTCAGAAGTATGGATATTTGAATAAAACAATATATTCTTAATTTTATGTTTTGAAAAGACCAAACTATTCTGGTTGAAATTTTCAAAAAACTATATTTACCTTAACATGGCAGACACACAGAAAAAATTTGTTTCAAAATTTACCAGATCTTTAAAATATGATTTTTAAACAGATATTTTTACATGGCTTTAATAGGTGGACCAACCCACAGTAGCTACTAAGCCACCAGCAAATGGAAATATGTTTCTATCTATGTAAGACTGACCTGGAACCCAAGCAACAATCTAAAATTATAGGACTTTGTGTTTTATTTCCAATCTCAGAGCCTTAAAACTTATTTAAGGATTTTCTTTCCTCACTAGCAGGCATTTCAGTACATAGCCAGTCTCTCCCATTTCTTCCTATTTCCCTGCATATAACAAAATGTTTTTCTTGATCTACAATATTGAAATGAAACTGAGCCCTGTCTGGCATCCTTTCAAAAAGACAGAGGTGTAGAGAGGATATTTGAGCTCTTAGCTTAACCTTGTATATAAAATTTTCCATTCTTTTTTAATAATGCTTTGGCATTTTCTTAGTGCTTTTTAGTCTTCGTAAAAATATGACCTAAAAATACTTCATGAAAAGCTGAGCTAGATCCATGAATGAAGGAAGAAAAAGAAAAGATTCTTGCAGGGCTCTGGAACACACAGGCAGAGGAAATGAGCCAGATTTCACTCTCTTTTTTTGTTTCAAAATGGCTGGCAAAGAAAAAAAAAAAAACTTGGAACCTCTCCAGATTTCTTAGGATTTCTGTGAGCAGCCAGTGTTTTCTTTGAATTGCCTGAAGTAATTTCAAGGAGGAGCTGTACACTCTTACAACAAAAAAGTAAAATATACAGTAGTGCTCGTAGTGCTAGTGCTCTGGTATCTTTTGCACAGTTACTTGTACATACATGTACTCCAGTATTGGAACTCACTGGAAAGATTTTATACTCTACTCTTTCTCCCCTTCATTTTTCTTTCCCTTCTTTTCTTCTCATACATTTCTCCCTTTTTATTTTCTCTCTCTTCCACAACTTGTCACTTCCCCTCTACAACTAATTTTTATTACTCACATTGAACCATAGATTAGGTTGCTCAGTTTCTATGCCATTATTTGCAAGCCAAAAGACTACCTCTTTGTTAAAAAGAAAAAGAAAAAAAAAGAAGGGAAAAATCCCTCAACTCTCCACCCTGTAAAGGTTCCATGTAGAGCTCTTGAAGGATTTATATTCTCTTCCATCACATTCGCAGAGAGGCACATACCAAATCTGTTTTCATGTCCATGAAGGAAAAGTTGGACTTGTTCGGAAGAAAAAAGTTAACAATGCTACATTTTCACAGCTGAAAATCACACGCTTCATGGTGAGTATGTTAGGATCTGCCTTTGCAGGTCTGGGTGCACAGTAATAGAACTGCAAGAAAATTCATAACATCAAATGCTGTCTGAGAAAAGGACAAAGAGACCCTTTCTAATACTCTCCTTCTTCCAATGTCTCTGCAAAGGAAAATTAATTGCAATCTGTAGTCTGCTTTCTGAAACTAAGAAACTTGGAATGAAATCAATGCTGCAATTGGAGGTTTATGCAGGCCCATAGGCTCTCTTTTTCTAAGCCCAATGGTCTTTGTCAAATGCTGCTGAAGGCAATTTTCTCACAACAGTGGTGACACTTTTCATTCAGATACCTAGTATTTGTGCTTGAACCTTCATGATGATAATTATTCAGAACTTCATGATAAGAACAAGTCAAAATTCTTTGCTTCTGAATGCACTTTTATGCAATTGTATTAAATTTGAGATTTGAAGGGGAAATTTAGAAACCTTGGATAATTGCACAGTAACAAACTGTTCAGGATTCATTGTACTTTCTCAGTTTCTGCAGATACCAAATCACCTCTGCTACCTTTTTCCATATCAAGGAGTTGAAAAGACAAAACCAAACAAACCCAAGAACAAAAAACAGTGTTCTATGTTCTACATTCATAAAAGATGTTGTGCTGTGGTCACTATATGTTCTTTTCAGGCTAATTTTTGTGATCCACCTCATGTAGCAAGGTCTCAGTTTATGATGCAGAGACATTGTAGAAAAAGGTGTACTTTTTTTTTGCGTCTCCAAAAGGCGTACTACGGAATAAGAGACAGAGAATGACTAAAGCCGGGAGAAACAATCAAGTAGCGTTAAGTTAGTTGTCAGCATGAAGAATATTATAATTCTATGACTTCATTCAGTAATGAGGTTGTAAATCATAGATACGACAGTGGAAAAGATTTCAGTGTTCTTTTTAGATAATGCATGTTTGGTAAGGCATGATGAATATTCTGTGTAAGTCGAGGGATCACATAAAGAATTGTTGATAAACTGCAAAAATTCTAGAGCAAGGCACGGCAGCAAAATGATTATGGTCTGGAAAGATTGACTTGGGAGGAAAATGTGAAATGATAACTCAGAGGGAATCGTGGTAATAGTCTGCAAAAGCTGAAGCATGTGAATGCCAAAGAAGGAGAGGAATTTACTGTGATGCAAAGGAAGTACTACAAGAATTAATGAGCTGAAAAATTTGGAGGAAGTATAGCTATGAGACTGCAAAATGCTTTTAAAGTAGACTTAACAAATAAGACTGGACAAATGTCTAAAAAATATAGTGCAGGAACCAGCCTGAACATTGGAACTGTTATTGGAACATTGAACTGTTTTATCCGAGCCTTACAGACTTCCCTCCATCACAATGTTTTTCTGCCAGTAACCTCAACACTCATGTGGAGCTGGTATGTTGCATTTCTGACAGTTATATTACTGATTATGAACTGTGCTATGATAGGCTGTGTAAAAAAGGTGAAGGTCACCTAATGGATGACCTACTTCAGATCATCTTCTATCCAATTACCTGGAGAAATCTCTGCAATGATAATGAGATATATGAATTTTAAGCATCAAGGGAAGAAGGTGGGGAGAGACTTGTATGATTTTGAGGTTTAGTGTTTGCTCACCAAGAGCATAAATCAGATAAATAAGTATGCAACAAAACACAAAAGAATATGATCAGTGGACAGAAAGACAACAAAGAGAATAATGTAGATGAAAACAGGGAACAGTATAGGTTCTGAAGGAACTACACCTCATCTCAGAGACTGGGCGTGGTCAGTAAGAAACCAAATATTTATATACTAATACTGCAGCTTGGTAACACAATGGAGGAAGTTGAGATGGTAGGGGAAATGAAACTAGACGGGGTGGGGATAAGAGGAACACAAGAATCATTGTCACGAACGCAGGTTTGTGAATCCTGCTGATTATATTAGTTTATCATGAATGAGTGACTTTACACGGTTTGATTTAGTAGCAGTTTTGCATTTACTTGTGGCAAATCGCAGGATTTGATTATGGTATTTTAATAGCACTCAATCATCAGTAATTAACAAAGTGATTAGACAAAATTGATCAAAACAGCAACTTAGTTATAGATTCAAAGATGGCAAGGTTCATTCTATTACTACATGGAAATGCATAAAGGGAAATTAAGTTACACTGAGTTGGAATGATTCACAAAGAGATTGTCTATGCAGGGGCTAAAGGGGACTCTCCTGTTGAGTCACGAGGTTCAGAATAGACCCCCTTGCTTTCTAAAGTCCTTCTCAGAGAGGAGTCTAGGTGCAGCTGGGTCCAATCTTAGTCTCAGACTTGATCAACTGTTTATAGGAATAAGGATAATGCAGAAGTATAAGACTCACTTTGAAATTAAATCATACATCTACAGACTAGTTAAACTGATTCACACATGCAGACACAAATGTGCATATATATATATAAAGGTATACCTGTTAAAAATTCCCCTTGAGTTCAGTGAAATACTCACATCGACTTTCTTAATGGGTGGGGGTTGAGCCTCGAGGAGTGAAGGGTTTTGGCCCAGGCTCCACCATCAGTCTTCAGCGATGGACCGTCGATTTTGGCAAACTTTGAGAGTTTGCTAGCTCCGAGAGGCATCCCACTCAGAGGGAGATGCTGGGGCAGGCCACTGCAGTCCAGGAGAGCTCAAAGGGCCTCACCTAGGACTGCTGTTTATAGGATTGTGAGATGATTGGCTTTAGTCATCAGTAAATTTCCATCCGAGCCGCAATTCAGGTAGGTAATTGCTGGAATTCCAGTAACAATGATACTGCTCTGTTTCAAGGCTGTTTGTTCTTGCTCCCCTCATTAGCCATAATACGGAGTTTCTGATAAGGACAGGACCACTCTCTGCTTCAACCAATGAATGGAAAATGGTCTGCTTACCAAAAACACCCCATGTCTTGGACATGAAGTATATGGCTACAGTAAGAATCAACAAAAACCTAATTTAAAGAGATGTTGTTAAGAACATAAAAAACAGATTTCAAGAGGTCCTTTAGCCGTATAAACTGAAAAGTTTATAAGGAAAAATGTTGAATGCAATGAAGTTGTGATTGGGAGTAAATATATTTATCTATTATAATTCAAAACCTAAATCAGTGTCAACCTCTTTCCCAGGTTTCCAAGTTAGCTAGCATGCAGAAATTTGTGGAGCCAAGTTGCATCTATTTATTATACAATACTCAGATTAAAGTTGAAGAAAAGCAAATGTTTTATCAACACTTACAGAGGAAGGGACATCTGTAGGTGCATTAGTTCAACTTGAAAGAGAAGGAAGCCTTCAGAGGAAATTTGAAGGACAGGATTACTCACAGATTGAAACAAGGATGCATTCAAGCAATGATTTTGCAAACAGAAGGTTGTGCCACTCAAATATTTTATCTCTTTCTCTAGAAAATCAGGGAATTATCTGGCAGTGGGGAAAATCTTATTTATTTGAATTAAATGCATCATATATATGGCCACATTAGAAATTATCAATTAAGAAGGGAATAAGTGTAAGAATTGTAAAGTGGAGAGGGAGTTGGTAAAGGAGAATAGATGGAAGGAAGCACCTTGGGAGTGGAGGGTTGGACTGATGGTGACAAAGATGATGATCCATTGTCATTACAAGGTAGAACTGGATTGTCACACAGGAAGGTTTGAATGCATTGAGGACTGGAGTAATAGAAATGAGTGAAATTCAGCAGTACAGTAGAGAAAAGCACTTAATGGAGAGACTAATCACAAAACTATTCTGAATTGGACTACAGGGATAGGCAGCTTAGAAAGGAGGTGAATTTAGGTAAGAGAATGGGCAACTATCAGTTGCCAACTAGATATACATCCATGGGAAAAGAAATGTCCTGGGAGCTGTCAGATAAAGCATTTCTAGTAGAGGTGGTAGGTATGCTAACAACTGATTGAAGCTGGAAGAGGTGCAAAGAAGGGCAAGTAGGATGGTTAAGGGAATGGAGACACTTAGGAGAAGTTTGCATTAAATTTATATGTTTTAAAAGAGAAAAGCTGTGTCGAAAATTCAATCATTTTTCATGTAGCTACTGAAAATTTACTTGAAAATGCTGGAGTCCATTCATAAAATGTGACTATTTTAGAGGTTTTGAATGATAAACCTAAGCCATCAGCTTTCTGCCCATGGGAAACTTTCCCATAGGAAGCATGAATAATATCAGCTAAAATTGTATTATTCTTGTCTGGAAGGGACATAGCCAGGTCAACATGTAAAGCACAGAAAATACTTTTTTACATGTTGCTTTGCTTTGGTAGATAAAGTATCTAGGGTATTCTTAGGGGTGCTGAATAAACATGAGTGGAAGAAGTAAAAGTAGCAGTTCAGGCAGCAATGAAAACCAGTGCTTCCATTTTTTGGTCTCTGATTACCACGCTGGTAAGTAGTCTAGTGGCAGGACCAGATGGTGATTCTATAGAGGTTTAAGGACAATTTAATTGAGAACTTGCTGAAGGCCTGGAAGCATAAAAAAAAGTAAGAAATAGTTTGAAAATATTTTTAATCCAGAATATCATGTTTTAATAAAATGGCAGTGTTGATTTTCAAACTGCTTTCTCAATACCTTTGATAAAATTAGAATACAATCTTTGCTAACCTTTTCCCATTGACTTTTAGAGTGAAAGAATCTGCTACATCTTCCATGGATATGCACTGGGTTTTCTGGGAGACAGCTGGGTCTGTCCAGCTCTTCTTATATTAGCAGCTGGTAATGAGTTTTGACAATAGCAGGAAGAGCATAAAAGCATATAGAGTGGAGAATCTGTAGGAAGCACTTCAGCAAAAGTTGGAACACAAAGGAGAAAATGAACAGAAGCTATTTCGCACTTAAATGCAACACATGCATGTTTATTGTATACATGGGTATTCGAACTGAAATCGTACATGTTCAGTCAGTGTTACACCAGAAAATGAAACAAAATCTGACTAATTGACACATCAGAAAAAAGTAACTGTAAAAAGGGAATCAGTACCTGGAAAAGTTTGTAGAGGAGTCTCTGTTTTCTTGGCTCACTTGTTATTTAATATCTTCCCCTTTAATGAGTAGGAGAATATAAACTATTTTCCAATAAAGTTTATGTAAAACATAGTGCAGTAAAAAAATGGTCAGATCAGTTATACACAGCAGTCTAGTTCACACAGTTGGCCTGTACCTGGTATTTTAGTAGAGCTGCATGTAATATTTCACAGTTGTGAGCAGAGAACAGCTTACTGGGCAGGAAACTGACTCCCACAAAGAGCAAACAGCAATATGCATTTCTTTTTTTATGATTGATAACTAACTGGAAATGAGATTCTGGTACGCACATGGTATTATTTATGTCTTAGACCACACCTACATCTGAACTATTCTTTTTTCTGTCTTTTGCTCCTGTTGATTTGATAATAGGATCTTCTAAACCAAAAATTTACACAGTGACGTGTTCTGTTTCTTCCTTCCAAATATAAATATTTTCATTTTTTTCCATCCTATTTCAACCAGTACATTGTTCCAGACTGATTCAGCTGTTTCATTTTGCTCAATGTCTTCTTCAATTAAGTATTATCTTTGCTTCCAATGCAAAGTCAGCACTTTGTTAGAAGTGAGTCCATAACTTTTCGTTATTAGGGCTGAACCATTAAAATTGTTTTCCCCTGATTGCTTGCATAAAAGCAAGACCAAAATCTTGGTGGCTTTTAAAGACTGCCTTCTACTAACTGTTGTAGATGCTTTATGCACTCTTTGACAGTCCAGGTGGGATTAAGCTGACCTTTATACCACATAATATTTTCTCTGGTAATTACAGCAGAAAAGAAAAACTGAAAATGCTGAATGGACTAGGCTAATGAGAGGATCCCTCTATTCTAACTACAAAATTGGAAAAATGTTGCTATTTTCAAAGACATATTCAGGGCTAAATTCAAGAGTCCTGGCAAACTGCTTGGAATCTCCATTTGAAAGTTATTTTGTCTACTAGAAGGCATTGTCAAGCTTACACTCACCAGCTGCTGGTAGCTACAGTAGTGAAATATGATCTAACTGGGTACATCAGACACTGAGTCAGACATTCTGAACCTCCAGTGCAAGGAGTCTGCATCTCTTCATTGCTGAAATGTTACCAGCTATTTTCTTCCAAAACCTGTGCAATAAATGTCCAGTGCGATGGAAAAGCCCATGATTATGCTATTATAAAAATAATGGCTAAAGAGGCTGTGTAGATGTTCCAAAGTTAGATGTAAAGTATTTATATGCTGGGAGTCACCCAGCTGGAAATCAGCTTGGCAGAAAAGGACCTGGGGAACCTGGTGGACACCAAGTTGAACATGAGCCAGTAGTGTGCCTTTGGTGCAAAGAAGGCTAATAGTATACTGGGCTGCATCAAGCAAAGTATTGCCAGCAGGTCAAGGGAGGTGATCCTTCCCCTCTGCTCAGCACTGGTGAGGCTGTGTCCTGGAGTACTGTGTCCAGTTCTGGGCTCCCCAGTATGAGATACATGAACAGACTGGAGAGAGTACAATGAAGGGCCACTAAGATGATGAAGGGACTGGAGCATCTTTCCTGTGAGGAAAGGCTGAGAGAGATGGGACTCTTTAGCCTGGAGAAGAGAAGGCTCAGGGAGGATCATATAAATTAATTTAAATACCTGAACAGAGGGAATAATGAAGACAGAGCCAGGGTCTTTTCAGTGGTGCCCAGTAACAGGACCAGAGGCAACGGGCACAAAGTGAAACACAGGAGGTTCCTTCTGAATGTCAGGAAACACTTTTTTACTGTGGGGTGACCAAGCACTGGCACAACTGACCCAGGGAGGTTGTGGAGTCTTCATCCTCAGTGATATTTAAAAGCTCTCTGGACATGATCTTGTGCAACTGGCTTTAGATGGCCCTGCTTGAGCAGGGCATTTGGACCAGATACCTCCAGAGGTCCTTTCCAGCTTCAGCCACTCTGTGATTCTGTGATTTAGTTTGGGAACTGATGAGAGTTCAGTCATGACAGTATAGATTGAAAGAAATTACTAAAAAAGCTTATCTGAACCTTTACCCAGCCTCCTGGCATTATTGCCATGGCCAAGCTATTTCAACAGGTGTAGGACTATTGAACCCTGGGGTTTGTGTACACACATCCTAATAAGGCTCATATAGGTGGACCTCTCACAATGCATCTTTATTTATTTATTTGCTTTCTCCATTTTCTTCTTCAGGTCAAGTGGTCTTCAACAAACTCCTCTTTTCACTGCTTTTGATTTCCCTCTTTATTCACTCAAGCTGGTTATGCAGAGGCCTTGATATGATTCTGTATCCTCATGTAACTTGCTGAAAGTAACTAATAGTGTTTATGTGTGCTTTTTTCATCCTATGCTCCCAGAACCAAGGGGTTGATGTGTTCATCAATTAAATTGACTGATCTTGCAGTAAGGCTGAGTGATACACAATAATCTCCCAGCACTTCTTATTTTCAATGGTTTTCCTCCTCAGGCTCATCTGAGAGGCCATGATGCCTGGCTTTATTCCATCCTCACTGCTGTTGCTGGTGATATCATTGGTGTGAATTTCAATTAAGTTCATAATAAGTGTCACACTGGGTGTGTGCATAAAATATGTATCACATTATTAACAGAGCCTGTGACCAAAAATACAAGATTGCTGTCCATTTTGTATGTAAAATGAAGAATCTGTAATTGTATGATAGATAACTTCTAAGTATTGAACATCAGAAGGTGTTCTGGGAGAAAAAAAATCAACTTTGCTTTCCACAGTTGCTTCTGCTTATTTGCTTTTTGCATTTTACTTAGTGAAGAATGAAAATACCCTGGATTCATTTTTGCATTTACTGTATTTGAGACAGTTTCATTTTTAGTCAGCTCATGTAAACATCAGAAAAGGCTGTTTAACTGCTTTTACAAAACAATTTTCTTGTCATGTGAAAAGACAATTAGAGTAGCTGCTTTTAATGGTCTTGGTTTTATGAAAAATTATTCCCTCGTCCCAGTATTTAGTTCAGTGGAAATTAAAGCTGAACAAATTTTGTAAGCTAATATAATATGTTTTCCCAGACCAGCAGATATAATTAATGATGGACAGAGAATCAGCATCTATATATCAAGACCGAGGAACAACACGTTATGCATCCAGTTTGCAGCAAGTGATGTGAAAATAAATAAAGTACCATAAATTAATCTGAAGAAGAAATACAGAAACCTTGAAATCAAGCATGCAAGTAGAGATTATTTTCATCCATATTATTTTTAAGTTCAAATATATAGATCCTAATACTCCTTTGACATCTGCTGCTAGAATGACTAAAGAAAATCTTATGCATCATCTCATTTTATTATTGCTAATATGTTCTTTGAAATTACTGCAGTTCACCTTACTGAAAGCAAAGATGGTACAATTACTGCAATTGATTAAACTTATAACTTTAATGATTTTCTGGGAAAATGAATGTGTCAGCATCATGCACAAGCATTATTTAGCTGAATACGAGCGTTCTAAACAAACATAATAGAAAAGCACAAATATAGCCATATATACTATGAGACCTACTTTGAGGCAGTAATTTGGCTGCTCCTGCCCATCTGGGTAACTTCAGTATCTTGTGACTAAAACCATATGAAGCTTTGATTCTGGGATTCAAGAGCCCAGATGGATGCATATATTAAAAATGAATTGTTCTGAATGGCAACGACTTTACTTGTGAGATCACAAAAGTGTGATGGAATTGGTGCAAGCATCAGATTTCCCTGTGAAGCATGCTTATTCTGGACTTTAAGTTTTTGTGAACTTGTTTGTTGTTTTTCATGAAATTAATATAAGAACGGTTATCAAGGGCATCGGTGGACAACATACTGAATTTCTGAATCTTTACTTACTCTTGTTATTTAGAAAAAAATAGCAGCTAACTCCACGGACATCTTACTGTGGAAGTACCAGGTTTGTTCCTGACACTTTTTTCCAAATAATGGCTGCATTCTTGGTCACTGAAATAATTTAGGGCTTTACTGAATGTAGGCTGGCAGGAAAAGTGCATGAAGATCGTCAAAGTGGTCCTGCATTAGTATTTAGGTAGATAGTATTGTCTGTTTATAAATGCCTGATCTTCTCTGTCACTGTACAAATATTTTTCTTTATTACCATAGAGGTAATTATGCACAGACTATGCAAAACGCCTATGAGCACTGCAGCACATCTTCAAATCCTCTCAGCATAGCGTATCTATTTAAGCTTATTTTTCAATTGTACACATCTGCATATGTCCAAAACAATATGGCTTAAACATACAAATTAGTCTGTTGGTCCTGGCAAAGAAGAATGTTTTCAATATTCTGTGTTACCCACTGCTTTGCTGGGCTCTATTATTATTGTCATTCCTTTTGGGAGTGATTGTCTATGAAAACAAGCCTCATTGTTAGAAATTTTTTCTCAGATGCTGTAAAATTCTGTCCACTGTGTACACTCCCTCTCAAGCCAATGGGACCACATACATCAGTACAGAGCACAAAATCATTTATTTGCTCCTCTTTAAAAGTGCTGTTGTAAGAGAGAACTGTGAAGGATTTTGGCAACACTAACCTATCTAGTTATTTCTCATTGCAGTAGAATACAAATTACTTTCTCTGGTCAACATAGTAAGAGAGAACTGATGAATAAATATTTTAACTTCATCTATTCAAATGAGAAAAACCATTTTGGAGGAATTGTTTTTTATTTGCATTGCACAGATGAATATCCAGCCTGACCCTTTGAAGCAGAAACTATTAGGCTTAACACAAATATTTCTGCACTGATTAGCACCGCTTCACTTTCTTGCTTAATCTAATAATTTCTTCCATTAAGATCTGAATATGCATAAATGAGAACATAAATATAAACACATATTCTTATAAACATGCAATCAATTCAATTTATAAGTCAGAATTGCAAAGTTCTTTCAAATACAGAATTGTAACATGAGAGCTGGGAGTGATGATAACTGCTTTGCTTAAAGTGCTGAGGGAACTATAGAATCATAGAATCGTTTAGGTTGGAAAAGACCCTTAAGATCATCCAGTCCAACCATTAACCTACACTACCAAGTCTACTGTAAGCCAATCAAGGGTAGACTAGACTAAACCATGTCCCCAAGTACCACATCTACCCGTTTTTTTAAATACTTCCAGGGATGGTGACTCCACCACCTCTCTGGGCAGCCTGTTCCAATTCTTGACCTAATTTCCAACCTAAACCTCCCCTGGCACAGCTTAAGCCCATTTCCTGTCGTCCTATTGCTAACTACTTGGGAGAAGAGCCCAACACCCACCTCAGTACAACCTCCTTTCAGGTAGTTGTAGAGAGCGATAAGGTCTCCCCTCAGCCTCCTCTTCTCTAGGCTAAACAACCCCAGTTCCCTCAGCCGCTCCTCATAAGGCCTGTGCTCCAGACCCTTCACCAGCCTTGTTGTCCTTCTCTGGACACGCTCCAGCACCTCAATGTCTTTCTTGTATTGAGGGGCCCAAAACTGGACACAGTATTCCAGGTGCGGCCTCACCAGTGCCGAGTACAGGGGAACAATCACCTCCCTGCTTCTGCTGGCCACACTATTCCTGATACAAGTACAAGTAGATAGTTTATGCTCAGGTTTTGTGTTTTAGGCCAGAAGGATTGGGGAAGAAATCAAATAAAAAGAAAGGAAAGAAGATAATAAGCAATGGAAGAGGAAATTCTTTAATTCTAGTTGTGATCTCATTGGTGGTAGAAAAACTGTCAGTCATTGCTGCTTCAGGAGCACACATCTTACAGTCTGCTAAGCGTGTGGGGAAAAAATGTTACCGGCATCAGTAACTCCCTCTCTGCCTGTGTATTCTACACAAATACAGCAAATGTGTATGCTCTGGAGTGCAGTGAGAAAGTATAGTGGGGAAAAGAATTGTCTTACTAAAAAATTATTTTGAACATGGTGATAAAGTAGGGATCCAATCTCATATCATACTATGCAACGATATTTACAGGAGTCAGGAGTCATAAAGTTATACTCTTATGTATATCTTTAAAGAAAAGTGAGGGCATGTAAGAACATTCTTCATTTTAATTTTTATTTAATCAAGAAAATAAAAGAGCAACAGACTGGGCAGAAAGTTTTTCTGAACTAACATGTTAATTCAACTTCTTTTTTGTTCTCTGTTGACGTAATTCTCATTAGTCCAATGAATAAAACAGAATAAAAAGAACTTGTTCCTTTGTTGAATGAGTGGAAGTACAGGTGAACATTTCTTGTATTAGGTGATATTATGAAAGATAGTAAAGAGTTGTGTTTCAGAGATTCTTTAGCAGGTAAACAATTTTCTTTCTCTTTGGGAATTTCTTTTTGTCTTGAGCACTTTTTGTTTTAACAAAATGTGCAGTCATCAATAGTTTCTGAGCAGCAGTTAGGAATAACTGAAAGTGCCTGGTGTACGAAACAGGCACTTGATGAGCCAGTATCATGAGCCACTGATGAATGTACAGTGACACAGGAACTTGCATTCAAGAGGGAATGTGATAGAACATGTCTCTGTGGCCAGTACCTTCAACCATGTGTTATCAGTCATTACAGATATCCTGAGAATTACCACATGCTGAAGCTAGGCTGCTTACTGTGTGAAAACACCAGAGAATATGGGTAGCTCACTGTGAAACACATTTTCTGTTTAAAATTTTAAAGAATCTTTCAAGGATAACTTATATGGACCCAATTTTTTACCTAATATCCTTCCAGAGAAAAATTGGTTTAACGAGAGTATTGTAAAACCTAATTAAAGACTGAAAAAAATGTGAAACACCTACTTCTTAAATTTAGGTAAGAATGTTGGGTACTTTTTGTAATGGAAGAGGTGAGATTACTTGCAGCAGGGGGAAAACGGGGCCTTTTGGGGACTGTAGAAAGGGGAAGTTCAAATATTAATATAATGAGATGTCAGTAGTTTCTTCAGTGAGTTGTTAAGATGAGACACTACACAAGGATGCAGGTTTTAGATCTTGCACAAAAGAGAAAAAAGCCCCAAACACGTGCTTCTGTTGTAGGTAGTATCATTCCTGTAGATTCTAGCGAGACAGAGACAAGACCTTGAGATACCTGAACCCCTTTCACAAATTCAGCTCTCTTACTTCCTGGTAGGCATGCAGGCAAATCTATCTTTTAAAATATTCACCTGAAATCACATTTTAAGTTGACTTTCCTTATTTACAATTTCTTTTCCTGTTTCCTTTAATTGCCAGTTTACTTTGCTCATTCCCAGCTCAGCTCCCCATCTCTTCGTTGCTACAGTCTATCTGATATTTCCTAAACAAAACAGGGTGTTCTCCATGCCTCCCACAGTGCTAAACACTCAGTTTCTGACTGCAGAAAAATGCAATAAAGGTGTGTTATAGAGGAAAACTTATTTTACTGTATTCTGAATCACTGGCAGAAATACTTTATTGTTATAATTAATTGACTGCAGTTCTGGGCTATACAGATCTGAAATGAGCTGAAAGCATGAACTCTTCATTCCATTTGTGAGACATCAGGAATCAAAGAATATTTTAATGATTTGGTCAAATAATTCTACATTTCAAAACATATTGCTGGTCTCCTAAGGATAACTTAGGATTCTATAAAGCATTGCAATACACTTTAAATATTATACAAGCTTTCGTTTTTTCATGCCTTAAACATGTAGGATTCATGTTCCTTTGTTTGGTGTTCCCTGTAATAAACATTCATGTCTTTCCCAGATTTGTTTGGATAAAAGCGGAAGATGATCCCACAAAACATCAAAGAAATCTTGTTTTAATTCATAATTTCCTATATCTACGTATCAGTCTTCCATATCTTATTAGGTAAAAGTGTGATTTCCCTGGACAGAATTTAGATTACAGAGTTCAGGGAAAAACACAGAAAACTTGTCTTGCCATTGCCTCACATTCTAAGTAGCCAATTTGGGGGATTTAAAGCAGTGTACAGTGGTAATACAATGGCAGAAGTTCAAAATAATTTTGCCTGGTTATAAATAACAGAAACAGAAGAATGTTGGTGTATAATATTGTCTCTGTGGTAATCAGTGATCAGTTAGCAACAAGAGCTCTCTCATTCAGCAAAATACCTTAACTCGCAAATTTAAGCCCAAGAATAGTCCCATTGAAAACAGTCAGAATCACTGACATAATTTCCAAGGAATGTCCTTTTTTAGACTAGATCCAGTAAAGCACTTGAATACTGAATAATTAGGTGTGTCAGCCCTATGGCTTCCCAAATAGAAGCCAGAAACTCACCCAGAGTTCCCTATAGAGTGGACAAGCCAAGTCAAGTACCTCTAAATGGGATGCATAAAGTGCA
Source organism: Pelecanus crispus (assembly GCF_030463565.1). NCBI lineage: Eukaryota > Metazoa > Chordata > Aves > Pelecaniformes > Pelecanidae > Pelecanus > Pelecanus crispus. The sequence goes on from NC_134648.1 coordinate 23,914,627, forward strand.
TTTCCTATAGCTATGGCAGGAAACATTGAGAGGAATAGGGCTATTTCTAAAATCTCACATTCCTCTAAGGTTTAGGTAGATTTCTCAGTTTTCTAAGGAAATATTTCCATTCACACAGCATCATAGCTCTGAACAACTGCTTGAATGTAGGTATCTAGCATCAAAAGTATATAGGTAGCTACCTATATAAACCAGTATCTGAAAGAGTGAATTCCTACTCTCCCACACCAGAGAGAGCAAACTGGGTTGTTCTCTTTTAAAATATGGTCAGAAGTAGCAGTAGTGACTTTGCACTGGAATTTCCCTTGTCTTTAAAGAGCTGGTCAGTTTTAGTACCTACCTTACTTAAACCTGATCAGGATTAAGAATCTCAAGGAAATCACAACACTCAGAACCAAGTTATCACAGAGAGGTATTGAGAAGTGGTTCCTTGATTTGGGTTAATGCCATAGCTGAATTCTACTGAAGTCCTTCAGGAATCCCCTTTTCATGTATACTCATAGTTTTGTTCTTTAAATACGTGATGGGTGATTCATAAAGTTCCTTGTTTTACACACAGACACACACACATATATAATATTATAAATACACATATACACACACACACAAGTATCTTTGGATGACTACATGCTACTGTGGAGGTTTCAGCCTTCATTTGCCTGTCAAAATGAAAATAGATACAAAGAAGCCCGATATCACAACTATAGGTTTTTCCCTTCTTTTTAAAAGCATACTTAAGAGAACCTAATGTGATGGACATTTACAACCAAATCAGAAATTATATTTCTGCTACAGTTCCTCTCCTTAAAAAAAAAAAATGTCTCTACAAAAGCTAACACCATAAATAGTTGCATGGGAATCCAAATAGCAAAGCAACTGTGCAGAAATACAGAGCAATATTTAAACCAAGCAATCCCTGAATGCAAGTTTGGTACTTTCTATAATCTACTTGCATAACTGAGACCTTTATTTCCCTTAAGAGGATGCTGAGGATTTCTGCAAGTTTAAAATAAATTGTAATTGAAAAAAAAAAAAAAACCCAACCAAAAAAACCCATTAAAAAAAAAAAAACCACAAAAAAACCCTGGTGTAACAAACTGTGTAACTGTGTTTCCTTTTAATTAAGTTCTGCAGCTTCTCATCTGATGTGCAATTTCTTGACTACAATAGAGAGAGTTCATTGCCAAATACTTGGCATGGTTATTTATGTCTTTCCTTCAGTCATCATGTAGCCACATGCAGAGGAAAGAAATGATTGGAGTAAGGTGGATGTTGAGAAAAATGCTTTGGTTCATTTGGAAATTGGAGTTTATTTTATATGGCAGTTCGCACAGGCAGGGCATGGGGGGAAGGCCAAGTCCCCCTCTCCTAGCTCCAAAGGAAAACTCAGGCAGTGGTCATCGTCCTCCCAGGAGAATACCTGGCAGCTATGGTTACCACTCGCCTGAAAGCCGCCACCAGAAGGAATGCGGTGACCCAGATGGAGCTCCTACAGAAACCTGCAGCCATCCAGGTCTCCGGCTGCAGGGAGTGCCTGAGCCTGTTGCCTGTACCAGGGGGCAGTGGAGACAGCAGATGTATTTGGTGTGACCAGGTAGATGATATCCTCAGCCTGGTGGCAGAGCCGAAGGAGGAGGTGGAAAGGCTAAGGAGTATCAGGGAGTGGAGAGGGAGATAGACTGGTGGAGCCCACCCTACCATCCCTGGTGCCAAGGCAGCAGGCGGAGGCACCACAAGGAACAGAGGATCCCCTACTCTCTTGCCGGCAAGCAGAAGGAGGGGACCTAAGAAATGGGGGTAATGGAAATAGGTCCCTGCCCAGGGTGGCAGGCAAATCCCCTCCCAGCCTCCCTCACCTTCCCAGCTGCCCTTACACAACAGATATAGGGCTCTGGAAGTTGAGGGCCAGGCAAGTGGGGAGGTAGGTGAAGGTGAAGGTCCAGCCAGGGGGTTGCCGAGGGCCAGTCAGTCAACCCCATGGATTATGACTGCCCCTGTTAAGAAAAAAAGGAGGGTAATTGTGGTAGGCGATTCCCTCCTGTGGGGAACTGAGGACCCAATCTGCCATCCAGACCCGTCCCACAGGGAAGTCTGCTGCCTCCCTGGGGCCTGGTTTAGGGATGTTACTATGAAACTCCCTGATCTTGTAAGACCCTCTGATTATTACCCGTTGCTGGTTGTACAGGTTGGCAGTGATGAGATTACAGAGAGAAGTCCTAAAGCAGTCAAAAGGGACTTCAGGGCACTGGGGCGATTGGTTGCAGGATCAGGAGCACAGGTAGTGTTTTCCTCAATCCCATCAATGGCAGCGAAGAATGCTGAAAGGAATGGGAAAACTCACCTGATTAACAGGTGGCTCAGAGGCTGGTGCCGCCAGTGGAATTTTGGTTTTTTTGATCATGGGGAGGTTTACATGGCACCAGGCCTGCTGGCAGCTAATGGAGATCAGCTGTCTCCAAAGGGGAAAAGGATTCTTGCTGATGAGTTGGTGGGACTCATTGAGAGGGCTTTAAACTAGCTTCAAAGGGGGAAGGGGATATAAACAGGCTCACTAGTGAGGAGGCCAGGGGCGGCATAGCAACATTGGGGGTGAAATTGATAGCCCATCTCAAGTGCATCTACACCAATGCACGTAGCAGGGGCAACAAACAGGAGGAGCTGGAAGCCATCATGCAGCAGGATAGCTATGACATAGTCGCCATCACAGAAACATGGTGGGATGACTCTCATGACTGGAGTGCTGCACTGGATGGCTATAAGCTCTTCAGAAGGGATAGGCAGGGAAGGAGAAGCGGTGGGGTGGCTCTGTACGTTAGGGAGTGTTTTGACTGTATAGAGCTTGACAGTGGTGATGATAAGGTCAAGTACTCATGGGTAAGGATGAGGGGGAAGGCCAACAAGGCAGACGTCCTGTTGGGAGTCTGCTATAGACCACCCAACCAGGATGTAGAGAGAGATGAAGCATTCTACAAGCGGCTGGCAGAAGTCTTGCAATCGCTAGCCCTTGTTCTTGTGGGGGACTTCAACTTGCTGGACATCTGCTGGAAATACCATACAGCAGAGAGGCAGCAGTCTCGGAAGTTCCTAGAGTGTGTGGAGGATAACTTCCTGATGCAGCTGGTAAGCAAGCCTACCAGGGGAGGTGCCTCACTTGACCTGCTGTTTACTAACAGAGAAGGACTAGTGGGAAATGTCGTGGTCGGAGGCCATCTTGGACTTAGCAACCATGATATGATAGAGTTCTCGATTCTTGGCGATGTAAAGAGGAGGGGCAGCAAAACTGTTACCATGGACTTCCGGAGGGCAAACTTTGGCCTCTTCAGGACACTGGTTGGGAAAGTCCCTTGGGAGGCAGTCCTGAAAGGCAAAGGGGTCCAGGAAGGCTGGGCCTTTCTCAAGAAAGAAGTCTTAAGGGCGCAGGAGCAGGCTGTCCCCATGTGCCATAAGACCAACTGGCGGGGAAGACGACTGGCCTGGCTGAACAGGGAGCTTTTGCTGGGACTCAGGGAAAAAAGGAGAGTCTACCGCCTTTGGAAGAAGGGGCAGACAACACAGGAAGAGTACAGGGATCTCGTCAGGCAATCGAGGGAGGAAATTAGAAAAGCAAAAGCCCAGCTAGAACTCCATCTGGCCACTGTTGTAAAAGATAATAAAAAATGTTTTTACAAGTATATCAGCAATAAAAGGAGAGCCAAGGAGAATCTCCATCCTTTGCTGGATGTGGGGGGGAACGTTGTCACCGAGGACAAGGAAAAGGCTGAGGTACTTAATGCCTTCTTTGCCTCTGTGTTTAATAGCCAGACCAGTCATCCCCAGGGTACTCAGCCCCCTGAGCTGGAAGACAGGGACGGGGAGCGGAATGGAGTTCTCATAGTCCGGGAGGAAGCATTTAATGACCTGCTACACCACCTGGATGCTCACAAGTCTATGGGGCTGGATGGGATCCACCCGAGAGCATTGAGGGAGCTGGCAGAGGAGCTCGCCAAGCCACTTTCCATCATCTATCAGCAGTCCTGGTTAACAGGGAAGGTCCCTGATGACTGGAGGCTTGCCAATGTGATGCCCATCTACACGAAGGGCCGGAAGGAGGACCCGGGGAACTACAGGCCTGTCAGCCTGACCTCGGTGCCGGGAAAGATTATGGAGTGGTTCATATTGAGTGAACTGAAGAGGCATGTGGAGGTCAACTGGGGGATCGGGCCCAGCCAGCATGGGCATGAAAGGCAGGTCCTGCTTGACCAACCTGATCTCCTTCTATAACCTGGTCACCCACCTGGTCGATGAAGGAAAGGCTGTGGATGTCATCTACTTGGACTTTAGCAAAGCCTTTGACACAGTCTCCCATAGCATTCTCCTTAGGAAGCTGGCAGCTCATGGCTTGGACGGGCATACTCTTCACTGGGTAAAAAACTGGTTGGGTAGCTGAGCCCAGAGAGTAGTGGTGAATGGATTTGAGTCCACTTGGCAGTTGCTCACGAGCAGTGTTCCCCAGGGCTCCGTTTTGGGGTCTGTCTTGTTCAATATCTTTATCAATGATCTGGATGAGGGGATTGAGTGCACCCTCAGTAAGTTTGCAGATGACACCAAGTTGGGTGGGAGTGTCGATCTGCTGGAGGGTAGGATGGCCCTACAGAGGGACGTGGACAGGCTGGACGGATGGGGCGAGGCCCACTGTATGAGGTTCAACAAGGCCAAGTGCTGGGTCCTCCACTTGGGTCACAACAACCTCATGCAATGCTACAGGCTTGGGGAAGAGCAGCTGGAAAGCTGCCTGGTGGAAAAGGACCTGGGAATGTTGGTAGACAACTGTCTGAACATGAGCCAGCAGTGTGTCCAGGTGGCCAAGAAGGCCAACAGCATCCTGGCTTGTGTCAGGAATAGTGTGGCCAGCAGGAGCAGGGAAGTGTACTCAGCACTGGTGAGGCCGCACCTGGAATACTGTGTCTAGTTTTGGGCCCCTCACTACAAGAAAGACATTGAGGTGCTGGAGTGTGTCCAGAGAAGGGCCGCAAAGCTGGTGAAGGGTCTAGAGCACAGGCTTTATGAGGAGCGGCTGAGGGAACTGGGATTGTTTAGCCTAGAGAAGAGGAGGCTGAGGGGAGACCTTACCACTCTGTACAACTACCTGAAAGGAGGTTGTAGTGTGGTGGGTGTTGGACTCTTCTCCCACGTAGTTAATGACAGGATGAGAAGAAATGCCCTCAAGTTGCATCAGGGGAGATTTAGATTGGATATTAGGAAAAATTTCTTCACGGAAAGGGTGGTCAAGCATTGGAACAGGCTGCCCAGAGAGGTGGTGGACTCACCATCCCTGGAAGCGTTCAAAAAACGTGTAGACGTGGCACTCTGGGACATGGTTTAGTGGGCATGGTGGTATTGGGTTGATGATTGGACTGATGATCTTAGAGGTCCTTCCCAATCTTAATGATTCCTAGTTTTTACTTTCATTATAAATAATCCAGCCACCAAGCCAGGAAACATGAAATTGTTACTCTACCCTTAATTAGTTTAGTGGTGGACTTGGTAGTGTTAGGGAAATGGTTGGACTGGATGATCTTAAAGGTCTTTTCCAACCTAAACAATTCTATGATTCTATGATTCTATTTATAAACACCACAATGGCTTCTGTTTCCATTTCAAAAGGTTTTGAAAATAATTAAATGAATGTGTTTGATTCTGAATTAAAAAATAAATTTAAGAAGTGAATTTCTGTTTATCCAGAATGAGTGTGAGTAGGTGGTGAGTATGTGCAAATGATTACTGATTGAGACAATGTGGTCTTAATTGCTGGGTGGAAATGAGTTCTCTGCCCATATCACAGCTCATGTGTCCTTCCTCAAGCTTGTATCTGACTTGAGGTTATGGCTTAAAGCAGGTTTCTAAATTATCTTCAGGCTCACCTTTTTTCTGCTTGCTTGCACCTCTTTCTACCTCATAGCAATCATCAGAGATGCAAATTCTGGTGTGTCTGTGATTTAACAGAGAAGACAAGCTGAGGTTTGTAGAAATTCTTGAGACTTCAGAGTTTCCTTTCCCCTTTAAAATCTGTTGGGTTTTAGGGTATACATAGGGAGAAAAGTCAACATAGTATTTGGCCTAGTGAGGCATATTGGTTTACTGGAAGTAGTCCTACATTTATAAGTATTCAGCCTTAGGGATAGGTTTTGATTCCTAACCAAAGCTGAACTTTACAACCAAAATGGGGAAGTCAAGCTCCTTGATTTTAATATTTCACGCATGGAACAGACCAAATTTCTAAGACTTTATTTTGTATCTTATTCTCCTTTTGTTATACTTAAGTTTGAGGTCATTGAGAGATACATCTGAGTGCCATTCAGGTTGTATGTTGATCATAATTCTTCTGAACATCTGAATTCAGGCTGCTTTCCACACAAACTTGCAGACTGGCTCATAGATTGTACTCAGATCTCAAAATGCTGAAAGGGTTCAAACTGTCAAAAATTGTGTTTGTCTTGGGAAAAGTTATTTTTACACTGATATGGATTTCTACTTGTAAGAGGACAACTCCATCTTAGAGTTTTTACATTCAGGATAAGGGGCCAAAACCTTATTATACAGAGGATGAAACTGTGACTCATGATCCTTGCATAGCTTCATTCTGGGACTACTTGGCAGTGGGGAAGGCTCAGCTGGGGCCAAAGCTTCTGGTGAATTTGAGTCTCTGCCTGTAGGAAAGAATGGCTGAGGCCAGTGTTGCTGGGATGCCCTGCGTGTCCATCTCAACTCAACTCTGCCCCAGAAAGGAAAAGGACCCATCACCCTGTGAACCTCTCCTGGAATTCCCCTCTTTTTCCTCAGAATTCTATAACTTGTCTCGTGGCTCTCAGATTTATGAAGATATTTTAGTGTTGGTTGTATGGTCAGTGTTGCATGGCTAAAACCATGTACATGAATGAGCATTGTAAAGAGTCATCTGAAGGACAATATATAAGTACATTTTGCTTGAGATCTCTGTCTCTCTAGAGTTGATATTTTCAGTGGGAAAGAATGTATCTCCTGACAGATCTTGTACTTGTTCCTTACTTTGTTATCATATTTATAGGAAGAGGGCAATACGTATTTCATGTTTCTGAGCTGCAGCTCAGAAATGATTCATTGACCACACTAAAATAAGGCCAACTGGAAAAGAATGTGTTTAGTCCAGTCCTGGTACCCATGTTTCAAATCCTGTGTCCTGTTTTCTATGATTTCTTTCCCTCTGTACTATTCCACTCATAAGAATTTATGAAACAAGTCAGAGCTTCACAGTTATTATTTCCAATATTCCTTAGCACTGTCTACCATTCTAAAAAGCGACCATTATTTGCAAAGCTCAGTGTGGAAAGCACTGAAGAATGTGTAATAGCATCGCAATGAGAGTGTACTTGACCTAGAAGATCACTATATCTCTCTTTAGGAGAACTCTTTTTTTGTGTAGATTTATTTCTTTAAAATACCTGTGACTTGAATTCTCAATTCAGTTGGGCATCAAACTATGTTTTCTCTTGTTTATGTTAAAAGCAATTACTGAATCTGTGAGGCAGTAGAAATTATTCTAAGATCTTGATCCTCTGAGGCTCTAAATGTATTGCACAGCCAAGAACATGGTGCTGTCTTTCCATGACAAAAGGCGCCGAGTGGAGGAAAGTGTAGGTAAGTTGATGTTTCTTTTGGAACACAAAATAAGAGACCACTAAAAATGAATCTCATAAATTCATATTCATTTTTCACCTAGTAATTGGCTATCTACAGATAATCTCTCATCCATTGAGGATGATAAAATAGATTCTTGAGGAATGTAAAATCCAGGATTTCTGTGAGATGGTCAATAACAGTAATAGAGATGAGACAGGTTAAAATACAAAAGTTCTTTCCCATAAAGTAATTAACCTGTGTTCCAAGAAACAGAGGAAGCTACTAGCTGAGTTTCAGCCTGGAAGCTGTGTGAGTGAAAGCACCCCTTGTCTGCAGTAAAGTGTCTGAGGAGTGGCAAATCCCACCATAATGTGATTAATTCCTAGTGCTGGTTTCAGTGTCTGTTCAGATGTTTCAAGTATAGCACTTGATATGTGGGATCCTCTTAAATGAATCACAGATGCATAGTTAAAAAGGTCTAGTCATCTCATCCATTAGTCAACAAGGGTAAGTGTGTTCTCAGAAGCTATTCCACTATGTAGCTGCTATCATAGCAGGACCTTCCTAATGTTCAGCTTAATTTTTTTCCTGTCTGAATTTTATTGCTTACTCCAGTTGAGTCTCAGGAGGAATTTTTCCTAGTCTTGCCTAGCCAGACTTCTAGCTTGGTCAAGGCCAAAGTCTGTTACTGAATAAGCTATTGCTTCACCCTAAGCCCATACCAGCAAAATCTGAAATCCTGCAGAGCCTTGCAAAAGAAAAAAAGAAGGGAGATGGGGAAAGGACAGACTGCCCCAGACTTCAGTAGGAGGTATCCCCTTTCTTATCTGAAAGGCCACAACCAGTGTTACTGGTGATTTCTGTCTATATCCCACAACGTGCTGTGTTCTTTAGGTAAGTTCACCTCAAGGGATTAGGGATGTGACTTCAGTGTACAATAGAAGAGGGTGAAGAGACATACCCAGCTGGTACTTCCACATGATGTAATACCAAGCTATGTAGAGGCTTAAGTTCCTGAAAGCTGTAGATCTCTACCAGAATGCAGCTGGTCCTAGCTAGTTAAGTTTATCTGCAAGGCTGATTAGCTCATATGCAATACCATACAACTGTGGCTACAATGTTTTCAGATCTGAAGCAGGCTCAGCTGATGGCAGGCTAGAGCTTTCTTTGCTATGCAGATGTGCAAATACATGCTGAACTGCCTAGTCCCTGAGGAAATAAGGGGACCTCAAGTCTTACACAAAAGTGTCAAAGAAAGCCATCCAGCCATAGGCTCAGTTTCTCTCTCTAGCCTAATATTTCCCTAACTGTCTAAGCAAAATGGAGCAACTTAATGCTTGAGAGACACCCAGCTCAAGGGGAACAAACTGTCTGCTAGCGAGTGCAAGCTCTTGGGAGAGCAGCTGTGGTTGAAATGGTCATAGCAGGTAAAGGACCTAAATCTGTGTGTTCCACATCCCAGGCAAAAAAACCCCAGTACAATCAGATACTCTGGTCTTACTCACTTATAGGTGTGTGTTTAGTGTTATAGTCTTGGCTGCATTCTGATTGAGATAATTATAATCTGAATAATTAAGACTGTAACCTATATTTGTAGTTAGAGAAAAATTATATTTCTGTTCTCTGAAATTCTCATACTTAATGTTGCGCAAAGGATCTGCTGTGCCCTCTACATGATGCACCCATATTTTGGAAGGAAATGAGTAATCTCTTGAGACATGCAATCTGAACCTGCTCAGACATTCAGCAAGAGTTTCTGGCTGCTTGTGACTAGCAGTGTATGGTGTATTTTTACCATTTTGTTTCTCAGTTTTCTATGAGTGCTTCAATTAGTTCTCTAATGGGCTAAGCTAGAAAAAGTGCAAAGTATTCTGGAATTGCTAAGTTCAGCAAGGACTGGGCCATGTGAACTGGGTTTCAGATATCTGTCTGTAGAGAAATGTATGATTAAGAAGAGAGGAAAAACTAGCTAGGCTGGGATTGAAAGACTGAATTTGAATATGGGAGGGAGAAGTTAAAAAGGAATCCTTAAATAGTTGAGATAAGCTTTAGAATCCTTATATCTTTATTTGTAGTAGACTGTTGAACATTCATAGCCTGTCTATCTCACATCTATGCCCCTTGAGATATGCCTCATATAATTCATCACTTAGGGAGTAATGCATTTGTAAGAGTTGATGTAGATCTATCCTTCCTGGACTAATACCAAACAGCGACTTTCCTCCTGTATAAGGGAAAGAAGCTTTGCAGGAGTCCACTCAACACATTCCATTTTGCCCCAAGACTCTCAAGAAACTGTTTAGTATGATACTCTTTTTGTGGTATTGGCTAGCAGTTCCTGCTTGCTAGATAGTGGTGTGCAGAGTTTATTATAGTACCAGGTTTATCAGGCTAACAGGACAGTTTTTTCCTCCTATTATCTCTGCCTCTCCTACCCATTCCCCTAGGGAAACTTTTCATTAAATTCTTGTAACAATTAAAGAAGGTTTGGTTATAGAAAACAAACTGGCTGGAGTATGAATCCCAGCTAAACCTTTATGTGTATAAACATCTTTATCTTAAAGTATCTTGCAAAAGATACGAAGAGGGGCTTTTTACTGATGGGACTTCCAGGTACAATGGACAGCAGATAAACTGCAGACTCTTGCTAGTTCTCATATCCATTTGTATATCACTGAATTTGCTTTCATATCATCTTTGAAATCTCAGATGATTCAGACATAGGTCATTTCTTGTAAATGCAGTGCAAGTTGGCTGAAACTTTAACATCTGAAGGAGTCTTAATAGCTTTCCAGATCTGACTTGTTCAAAATGCTGTTCAGACATGACCTGCTTAATCCTTCCAACACTTCAAAAAAAAGTTTAGCATATATAAGTAATGTTTTAGAGGTGAACAAATAACTCATAATACCTTATTTATTGCCAGTTGTACATTTCTGCAAATTAAAAGTTTGTGAACACATTGCAAATATTTTAGACATGCATTATTCAGAAGAATCTGGTAAATTCCTGAACAAAGGTTTTCTTTACCTATGAATCACAAATTATTGTAAAAGTAGTATGCATGAACCAAAAAATAATATAGGGTTGGTTAGCAATGATGATCATGTGGTACTGTGTCATTTGATGATTTATATGTATACAAATCACCAACATAGTACAAATTTTGTAATTTAAAATTGCATAAAACATTGATTTTTTTTTTTTTCCCCTGTGTAGAATTTATATCTGTCTAATATCGCTTGCTGGTAGATCCTGTCACCTCAAACATCCCTCAGAAGGCAACCCAAAAGGACTGCAACTGAATGCAAGCACATTTTCAAAATTATGTTCAAGGTAATATTTTTTTCTTAACTTCAGTAAGTTATTGTCACTCAATATTACAAAAGAAAAAACAAAGCAAATAAATCACAAGTAATATCAGCTTTTGGTCAGTGAGAAACATATATTTTCAAACACAGCTGTGTTATTCTAGGTATGTAATGAAAGAAATAAACTTCAACACATAATTGAACTCTTACCAACTATGTAATAATATCCCAAATGAGTGTTTATTTTTCATTTCTAAAATATTGGCTTTCATTGTTCCTTAGGCCAAGTTGTTTAGGCAATGGATGTGTGGTCTAGTGTGACAATTCCCAGTTCTAAGATAAACTCACTGCTTTGTAATAGCATTCAGCTCCTCCCTTATGTATTTCTCTACCAGAAATTCAGGAGCATGGGAATGTGCAAAAACAGTTTCTGTCTCACTGATTTTATGAAATCTGTTTTCTGTGCCTCTGTCCCAGCCTCACACAAAACTCCTGGCTGCAGGGTCACCCAGAATTACCTTCTTTTGCTTATTTATATAGAGAAAGCAATTTCCCTCAGAAGTTGTCATTTATTTTCCTTATCAATTCCCACATAAATTATGTGGAGCTCAGAAATGAAAAGTGCTTTCCTAACTGTCACCTCTACACACTCCAAGTGAGCTCCAAGGGGCAAACTGGGGAGCAGTTTCCCACCTTGTGCATTCTCCATCCATGGAGGGGCACTTAGTGCTGTTTGGACCTGAGGGACCTCCTCAGGCTCCCTGTTTTCCAGCTGGGCTCAGGGAGACAGCTGTCCTGGCTTTTTCTGGATATGCCCAGGTGGAAAGGATCAAATCTTAGTAAAGAAGTTGCTGCTGTTGCACCAGGAGGAGCCAAGTTCATTGATTCCTGCCTATGTTTAACCTGCAGAACTAACAGAGTTTAGAAGGTTTTTTTGCATGGAGGAAAGGGGGAAATGATAGTTGCTGCTGATGTCTGCACATCCAACAAGGCAAAAGGCCTTTTGCTCATTTGAGGAAGAAGATGCTACTGCTGTAGTAATGCATTACCTAAAGCCATGTAAGAGGGGCAGAGTGCTTGGTGTGTATTTTACCCAGCAAGTTTAGCAGTCTAAAATGTAGCACTGCTATGCCTGTCAGCCTCCTCACCCTGTTCATTGTATGATGTGCACACACCTGGACCTTCCCTCCTAGAGCCAGACTGGAACCAGTTATTATCTTTGTCTCTGAAAACAAACATGCCTATTATGGTCTAAAATTAGGATACTTTTCCTTCCCTTCCACATTTACACAGGGGTCATAAACTGACTAACAGGAGGACTGCTGAAATTCAGTAAGTTTCTGGTTATATACAGACCAGGTCTGGTTTTAGTGTTCTTCATAACTGGAAAAGACAAGCTTAACTATTCATTCCCACACTGCTATGTTTAGAGCACAGCCTAAATGTGGCTATGTTATATGTGGCTATGGCAAGACTGGCACAAACAGACCTGGTGTGAACAGAAATTGTTCCATGAATGAATCCAACTAAAATTTGGTTTTTGCTTTCTTTAGATAGGAAAATATTTTATCAGTGACTATAAATCTGATGTAATCCCTCTATCCTCTCATATTATATATATACAGGGAAAAAAAGTAACACAGTATGCAGAATTATCATAATATAGATACTAGTACAAAACCAAACACTCTTCACAGCTGGCTTGACTCAAAATTCCTCAAAATCAGTAGAAAACTTCCCTTGACTTTGAAGGGCTCTGGTCAGGTCCATATTAGGCATAAGAGCCCCTAAGGATTTATCTGTAGGTACAGTTAACAGTTTGCTTATGCAAATATCAAGTGTTTCCTGAGTCGTGTGAATATTTGCATTTTATAAAGCTCACCTGCCCTTCTAGAGCTTTAAATGTTTGATTTAATTATTCCAACATGCTGCATAGAAGGGAGAGTGGATGAGAAAGGATGGGGACTAAGGAAAAGGAGAAAAGAGTGGAGACAAGAGAGAGAAGTTGAGGTAGAAATAAAGAAGCAAAATCAAAAGGAAGAGAATGGAAAGACAGTGGGAAGGAGAGTGAGGGACATAAGAAAGAGCACATCCTGGAGACGGCCTGGTATAAGTTTGATTTACCTATTGTTAAACCACAAATGAAAGAAACAGAAACGGGAATACAGAATGCTTAGTGCAAAGATGGCAGCTCATGCTCTGATATATTGGTTTCCAGGTTCTTGTTGTGTGGTGTGTCCTGGGAGGGGCAGAGACAGACTGAAACCACCTACAGAGAAAATGTGTCTCCTCCCCTCAGTTCTCCCTGTATTCCCCCCCCCCCCCCCCCTCTACACAGCTGCTTATGGCTCAATTAGTCACTAATGCATTCAGCATGTCTGTGCTGCATGCTTGGACGTCTGGTGGCAGCTGCTGTGTGTCGGTTTCCTGCCCCATCTCCAACAGCGACATAGTAACTATCTGGGTATAGTGGTGTGAAAGTTGTGAATGGGGACTGGTACTGTGATTTCCTGCCTGTGCTCTGCTGGGAGCCATGTGTGTCAGCCTGGGACTGAGTGCTTTGGGATGGTGCTAGGAACAAGAAAGCTGATGGGGCCACATGGTCTGCTGCAGAAGAAACCTTGCTGCAAAGAGTTTCTTATGGCCTACTTGAGCGATTCTGGCTGCTAAGATTTTTGTCTGTGTTGGATTAGTGAGTTGTTTAGGGATCTGGGGGAAACCAGTAAAACAGGCTCATGAATCCATGCGGTAGGTGCCAACCTGGGTTGCTGCCTTTTTCAGAAGTAAACAACTAAGAGCCATTGTTCATCTTCCTAACTCTCTGCAGGACACAGGCTGTAAATTACATCTAGGAACAAAAGGTTGATGGGAGTAGAACCGGGTGCCCAACTTCCCAAGGGAGTGCTTTGCCCTCCAGCCAAAAGAGCAGCTTTTCTGGCTTAAACCAGCACAGGCTCTTCTTATCCCTTCCCATCAGCACTCAGAGCTGGGAAAAGTGTGCAGTACAGGATTTGCTACACTGAAGCATTTACAACCGTTTCCATTACAAAACCTGGTTTCAGGGTTGATCGTGGAAATTAAATCTGGTCTGAAACGCAGGAAACATGATTGCAGTCTAGGGACACAGGAGGAAATCTTATTAAAAATACCATATCTTATTGAGATTACAGTTAAACAGGTATAAAATCCTCCCTCCTCCCCTGAAACTGACTTACAGCCAGTCCCCACAGACCAGCTGTAGTCTATGCAGAATGTATGCTGCCATGACCAGAGAGAGACCTAATGATACTTGTGCTTTTTCTATTCACCAAGACTATGTTCTTCAAGTCTCTGTAACAAGCTTAAAATTTCCACCAAAACATGTTCAGAAAAGGATTTTTTAAATAATAATAATAAAAAAGTCTTTCTGCTGATAATAGAAAGAAAAAGTTTTTCTAATTAGGAGCTTCCTTTTTTGAAGTTTCTGATTTTTACAATAGAAATGCCAGCTATTTTGACAGAAACAAAATTCCATCCTCCCCCCCCCCCCCCCCTTCAATTGTTCCCATTTGATAGTGAAACCAGTCTCCATTGGTGTCATTTTTTGTCATTGTAAGTTCAGGTACATTCACTTTCTGGTCTGTCCACATAATGAAATCCAAATAAATATATATTATAGGGAGAGGATGCCCCACTGAATTCAGTGGAATTTTGGCCTTTGACTTCAGCTAGGCCAGAATTTCATCCTCGATGGTGATTCCTGAAAAATCATCTCTTTATATTGCTGTAAGCCATGCATATTCCTTTTCTAGGGCTCCAACACATGTACTCCCTAATAGGATTTTTATCAAAATTAATTTGTGCTGGCTACAGTTCACCTATGCGATAAAATCACAAATGGCTTATTGTGGTGTTCCTGTCCTATATTGCACCATCATAGATTCAGTATCCGCTGTGTCAAAGGCTTCACAGAAAAACACTTTTTGAAATTCTGGGGTTTTGTCAGTTTTAGTTGTATTGTTTCATTCTCTTTTGAAAACTTAATTAATTTGGTACCATTTATTATTTTAAAAATTTTTTAGTGCCAGTAATTTAACTGCTCGTTGCCAAGGGAGCAAGCAAATTCCAAAACCTCAAATATTTAACTATGTGATTTGTATTGTTAACAATAATGTCATAGGAACAAATCCGCAATGGGAATAAACTGATAGGCTCAACTTAAAGCAATGCCCTGCTGCATTTCCTCAGCTGAAGACTTGTTTTAGGATTTTTCTGTTCCTATATACTAAGATTATCCCAAGCTAAAGGAAAAGTTATGTATTTCTCACAAAGAAACACCCAAAACAAAAAAAAAAAAAACTTTTCCCAGACCTGTACATCTTCTGTGACTAAAATTTCTGTGTAGCATCAGGCCCTGCACTGAGGCTAAATTTGGACTGCTGTCTACCTCAGGCCAACATATTTTAGGGGAGAAATTCCATGTTTGGGTGGGAAAGAAGGAAATATTTTTGTGTCAGCTTTTTTATTTATTTGTTAGTTGCAGTTCTTTGAAGTGCTCAGTGCATTGGAATGCAAGTGTGTGTGTCCTTAGGCTGGCGTGTAAGCAGGCAGATGGCATGTGAAATGGACAAACTTACTTGTTATATACATACAGTTCATTAATTATTTCTGTGGTTTATCACATGAAATTACATACTGTGGTGAATTCTTTTTCTTGTATACATCTGTGTTTTCCTTTTGCATTAGGTACTAGCACATCTATGCACCTGGTCTCAACATGCCTAATCTTAGCCCAATTTTACAGGGCAACAAGCAATAGAGAGACTTTCTAAAGTGGAATAACACCCACCCCTGCCAAACACAAATAGAAGTACTGAGAAGTCTAAGATGCATATCGAATAATATTCAGTACTGAGAAAACAGCCTGTTCATAATCTGATGTCAGAAGGGCTAGAATTAGAAACTTCAGACCATGAAGAGACTAGGAATTTCCACTCCTGGTAAAATAAGACTTTTGCCTCTGTAATACTTGCCCACATCCCTGAAATGGACATTATTCTTGATTTACCTGTGCCAAAGAAAACTTATTTTCATTTTTTCATTCCATATAATTGTGAATACAGGACATTAACAGAGAGGTATTTTATGCTCATAAAAAAAATAAGACTCAAAGGTACCTAAATTTTAATTAAGTATTGCATTCTTTTGTTTCATCCATAGGGGTGGATTTTAAAAGTCATTTAGCAATCAAAGAAAAGCATATGCTTAGTAAACTTACAACATGCATTAACTGTGCACCAACATTTTAAATCCCACTAAACCTCATTCATATATTTTGATGCCAAAATATCTATAGCTACAAACATACAGGAATTCACAGAACTATTTCTTTCCACTACTATAAACAGTAAGGTGTATAGGAGATTGGTTTTGCCTTGCTTTTAAAGCCATTTGTTTCAAAAGAAAAAGTAGTGTATTCACTAAATAAAATGTGTTTTTTCTGTAATTTAAAAGTTGCTAGCTTCTTAATAAAAAGATTTTCTCTTTAACCTTGTCCCATCAGATATTCTAGACCTGTAGGAAAAGCCTGTTGGAACCTATTGCTAAAAATTTGGCTGATTGAGGAAAGGATAGCCAGCCATCTCTAAGTCAAAAGTCAAAGAAAAGGCAAAGTCCTGAAAACTTCTTTGAGTAATGTTCTTGTGCCTGTGGCTGGAAAGACCTGTCTGTATTTTTCCATTGTTTGTGTTAACAGAGATTAAAAATTAATTAGTAAATTCTTTCAAGTGGGAGGATTGACAAAATGGTAATCTGATATAGAACTATTCATTTAAAATTTGCCGAGTGAAACTGAAATCAGGGCGTTACTGGCTGTCAGTCATTGCCACATGTTGGTTGTTAAAGGTGACGTACTGGCTTTGGTGATCCCTGACCAACCCCTCATTCCACTGCACACAAACTACAGTCACAATTCTGCAGCTCTGAAGAGAGGCCAGTATGTATGGAGACACCACGAGAAATCGCTAAGGCACACAACAGACATGCCTTTCACTTATCTACAGAGGCTTTGAGATTTTCACCAGGGATTTCATGTGGCATCTAGAGTCGCACAAAACCCCACAGTGCAATGAATATATGTCCCTCAAGAACTGAGACCTTGTCTGAATGTCAAAGACTGTCATACGTTCTCATCCTGTTTCTCTGCTTTGCAAATTGGGAATAGCAGGAATAATTCCTTCTGTACCTCATACCATCAATATAATAAAATAGCAACCTTAGTCCTCAAGTATCACTGCTGGCACTGGCATTAGTTACCACTTCTGTTGGAGCAGCCTGTGCAGAGAAGCCAAGAATGGGCTGTGGGAGACTGAACTGCCTTGACTTACCTTCTGCATGAGGTTATCCTCCAGGGATGAACAGAAACATTTTAGAAAGGTTCATTGCAGACCCAGCATTTTGCTTTCTCTAAACTGAACTGCAAAAAGAGAAAACAGTGAGATGGGACAAAATTTTTTTTTTTTTAGTCTAGTCTACCCTTTTTAGTCTAGTCTACCCTTGATTGGTTTAGAGTGGACTTGGTAGTGTAGGTTAATGGTTGGACTGGATGATCTTAAAGGTCTTTTCCAACCTAAACGATTCTATGATTCTATGAAAATAGGCAAAATATTTTTGGGAAACATCCAGGCAGTTGTAGATGCTTTGCTGGGGTTCAGAAACTCTAGTGCTTTATGTTCACGTGGTTTGCAATAATGAGGACATTTTAAAATGCAGGAGGGGAATCTTATAACAAACAGTGCCTTTCTGAGCTAACTCAGAAGAGATTACACAAATTTTCTTGCAAGCACAAAAAGTATAACTTTTGACTGTACTTGTGTAAGAAGAAGAGGTTTAGTGCCTCTTTAAAAAAACTTGAGTGTGGCTGCTTAGTCAGAACTAGCTCCCCTCCCACCCCCCTTCTTCAACTGCTGGGTAACTTTTGTTGCAATATGGGTGTGACTTTTGATGGAGCTCCCCCTCCCAGTTATGTCATTACTTCAGTTCCTTTGAATCAGAATAAAAAGTGCAGCAAACTTCAGACTCATTGACTGCAGGCTTAACAAGCGTCGGGGCTTTTCTCTCCGCAGCTTGCAAGAATCTCTGGTTTTTGCAAAACAGTTCCAAGAAAACAATGGCCAGCTTCTCATTATGGGCAACTTTTGGATTATGTTTGCTGAAGCTTTGTCTAACAGAAACACGTAAGTTTTTTATGAATGAAAACACTTATGGTTGCTAATAAGTTTATGCTTCAGACAGCAAGAGCTCCTCTGCTAGATAGCTAGCAGCTGTCTTGCATCTGTCTTTATATGAAGTTTTATTATTTGTAAGAGTTATCAGAGATGCTTTAGAACTGTAACTTCAGTTGTCGTGGCCTGTACAATCACGGAAAACTATGTATTGCTTGTAAAGGGCAATTCCCTCAATAAAAAGTGAACTGTAGATCATTGAAGTTAAGTTTAAACTAAGAACAGAAGTATATTAGGGAATTTAGAATAGCTCTGGTAAAGCTCAGTTCGACAATGTGACTGCTGCTACGTACTTAGTTTGCTCTCCCAGCTCTGTTTCAGACAGTAGAGAAAAGAGGGGGGATGGGGGAGATGGGGATGGACACCGCCCCACCACCACCATACAACAACTGCATTCTTGAGTTTGCATGGGCTGAACTAACAGCTAATACATACTGCAGCCTTGCTGAACAGAAGCAAAACTGCAGTGACCTGTGACTGAAATTTGGAGAGCTTTTATGCCAAGCATGCTTGTTTCTGACTTCCTAAGGTTTCTTTGGGGTTGACTGACAAGATTTTGGAACAAAGGGGGTTAGAAGTGACAACAAAATTCAGTCGTTTATCAATTAACTTTCTGTAGCTTGGTTATCTGCTTAAAATATTTGTATTTAAAAATGAAACATTAATACAGAGGGAAAAAAAAAATTGTATGTCCGAAATGACAAAACGTTTTTGAAATTTCACATGGTGCAGGCTCAACCATGTTTGAGGGAAATGACCATGCTTTTAACAGACTCTCACTGTGACAGCAACTGCCTCGAGGCATTTTGTGGTTAGGGATAACAATTACACTTCTACATTATTTTTCTACTCATCAGTTCCAGAGTCTAACAAAATATATTTTTCTTGGCCATTGTCACCCAAGGGCTCTGTGTGTGTGTGTGCATAATAAATATATATCTCATTTGTTTGAGCAGCAGTGGATACTTCTGTAATGGTTGCAGTGCTGCCGGGCTGTGAATGGGTGTGTCAGAGTGAACAGTTCCCAGTACATCTGTGATAGCTGAAGAACTCTTACTGCTTTTCTTTCTAAAATCATCTGTCCATTGTACCAAAGTGCTCTTGCTAAAATCAGGTATATGGATAAATCCCTTAGAGAAAGGGCAGGGGTACTGTAGGCAAATAAAGTATGTCTGAGATGTGTTTAAAACCTTGGTTTAGTCCAAGTCTGTATGCTGTATAAGTATTATAATTATTTGGTTACTGCCTGCTCAACCGATTTCTCCTTTTATGAGCTGCCAGGAGCGTCCTAAAGAAGCAGAGTCTGCACTGACTCTGGGAGTAATGCATTTTTACAGGGAGACATAGCAGAAAACCCCATCATATAGTCTTCAGCATAGTTACAAAAAGTATGTCAAACCTCACATATGCCCCACAGGGAAGTTTCTTTAATGGCTTAGCAAGGTATTAGACTATAGCTACAATATATTTCAGTTGGTATGCGGTATATTCCATCATGACTTTCAAGTCAGTAAGGACTTCAAAACAGCAGTTGATGGTGGTTTTATTTTCTTTTTTAAACCAGTGGCTTTGCTGTGTATCACAGAGTTGTGGCCATTGCTGTTGGGAAACACCTTGCTTGAAAACAAAATTAAGATCTGCTCCTGAATTGGAATTTTGATTCTTTTACTACAGAATTTGGCAAAATTAGAAAGGACCTGGGGTTACTGTTAACGTGATTACTAAAGGAAAGATGAAATATAGAGAGCAGCTGAAAAACTTATTCATCCTGTTGTGCTGTTGTGACCATACTGTCACTGACATGTGAGTGAGGTGTACTCATGGCATAGTCATGACTTTTCTTGTCTAAGAGTTTTCTTGTCTAAGGAGTCTGGATCCAGGAGGATATAGATGCTGACATGATGATTCTGGGGGAGATTTTCCCCTCTGAGCATTATGTATTTGTAAAAATATTTCTCTCAAAGTTTTCCTTGATTAACACAAAGCAAATCCTATAATTTTGACCCCCAAACTGGAAGAAGCTGAAATAGAAGTAGTAGTAAAGATGAAATGAAAAGAGGGAGAATGAGTCCACCAGTGGGAGGGAGGAGCTTAGCTATTAGCACTGCAGAGGTTGCCAGAGGCTCTGTATGAGGTAAGGCTCTGAGACAGGGCTACTATAGCTATCAGTCAGTCAGAAAGGAAGGGACCTGTCTGCCTCTTGGCTTGTATATCCATCATGCAAATTTGTAAATAAAGCAGTTTGAAGAAGCTCTTTGTGCTAGTTTGTTTTCACTTAGTCCTTACAGTGTGTATCTTGGCTATTTTCCCAAAGGTGCAAAGTAACTAGACTTTAATAAAGTTCACTTGAACTTCCATCATCGTTTAATGGAAAGGTTATGTACCTGCCCTTGAAATACTCTCACACATAGAGCCAACAAACCATGGCAGAGGATTATCTTGCAGTCTTTGGAGAAATGTTTGTTGATTCCTTAGTTACTGATGTTCACCACAATGCAGAACCATTACCTTGAAAACAGGAAGTCAGAGAAAGGCTTAATGAGGAAAGATAGCATCATACAATCAAGGAAGAACTTTTTAAACTAAATTCTTTTAAAACCACTGGTAGTTCTAGCCAAGAGTAAATGAAATGTTCCCCCATACCTGGTGTGTCTTTCTTTCCAGAACAGTTCCCACGACTTTTATAGGCCAGGACTTGAAGACAGTGTTAATATTGCATTTACTCATCTAGCACCTCAACATGCATGAGGTTCTACTGTAGCAAGAATGTGCCAGCAGAATGAGATGTCCCAAGATGCTGACAGACAGGAATAAACAGCAGAGAGAATCATGAGCTCATTACTGCTAAAATACTTGTAGAAAAGTTGGGTTCTCAAGAATTTCATGAAGGGGTAAAAAAAATGCTTTCATTGAAGGATCACTGTCATTTCAAATGAAAGAACTTATGGAAGAAAGCAGGAAAATATAGCGAGGAAAAATGACTTATCCTCTCCTTATATAAGAAGCTCTACATATTTTTTTCCCTGCTTCTCTACAATGTATTCCACCTTTAAAGGACTGCTTGGGTACTGGTGATTGTGCTACTGGGTAAGAAGATGGAGTAGAAAACCCCTGGTAACTCTGGTTCTTCTTTGATAAAAGGATAATTTGAATTCTGAATGTAGTTGACTGGTAGTGGAATACCTTGTAGAGAAGCAGGGAAAAAATGATGTAGAGCTTCTTATATAAGGAGAGGATAAGTCAGCCCAAGAACTTAAAAGTTCTTTGTTATTCCAGAGATGCTGTAAGAAGGCTTCTCCATTTGCTTTCTGATCTTTTTGCTTCACATTTCTGTTCCTGCACTAGTGGATAAGTGTTTGAAAATAACACTCAAGATAGAAGATGATAATTCTCAACTTCATATGACATATATTCCTTTATTTACAAAACAGTGATTTTTTTTTTTTTTTTTTTAAAGAGAACCCTGTGTGATGGAGTCAGGGAAGGTGTTCTGCCAAACTCTCCTCTATAAATTGCTTTTTCCAGGACCAAGGCTAAAAGTACATAGTTACCTGTGAACTGTAACTTTCACAGAGAGGGTAATCATGAAACAAACGTGACCCACCACAGTAATTTTACCTAGTTTGAAAACAATACAACTTTGTACTGGAACAATTCATGGTGTTCAAAACATGTGATACTTTAGCATCAGCTGGTAACTGAGAGCTTGCTTTATCAAATTTCATTTTGCAGCACTAAATTCTTAGACTAGAGAAGTTCAAACTTCCAAGTGAAGGCCAGCAAAGTGAGAGGAGCAAGACAGAGGTTGGGTTTGTCACCAACATGTCTCTGATACATACATCATGGTTGCTACCAAGTAAAATCCATATCCACAGTCTATTTTGTTCTTTGCCTTTACCTGTAAGGGTTTCGTTGCAATATATCTGGTGGTTTGGACTGTTCTCCGTGGGTTATCACCAACTGTAGGCATGAAGCCAGTTTGGCATAGCTGCTAGTCATTTTCCAGACTAGACCAGAAGTTCATCAGCTGTTAATACACAGCAATCTCACACTCCCAGGGAGGTAATAATCATTTCAAAGCCATCAGACACTGTAATTATCAGTGACCATTATGGCTGCTGCTAATACTGGTGGCAGAGAGGATTGTGTCAGTCCTAAATGTTTATCAGTTTCCTCCCTGCCAAATCACAGGCCTCCCTACAGTGGCATCAGCAGTAATATCAGGAGCAGCTGGCTGTGATTTTCCTCCCTTGCTGCAGCTGCCAGAGCTGACCCCATCCAAGGGACAACAGAGCAGCTCATCATATGAATGAGTTTGCAGGCTGTAATGTGAAATGGCAACTGAGAGAAAGAGGGGTTTTCCTTGGAGAATCTTTTCAGTCAGACTGAAAGTTCAGCTAATTGCGATTTAAAGTTCAAACCTCTGTGACTGTTTCCTACCTAATGAAACCTGCAGTCATTTTTTGAGTCTGTGCTTACAATTAAGAACGTATTTGAACTTCCTTTTGCAAGCACTGGCTTGGGACTTTCCAGTTCCTCTATGTGACAACACTGGCTGCATTATATAATGCAGCAATCTTATTTCAGTACAATAACCTTCAACCCACACATTGTGAAACAGAAAAAAAAAAGACAGAAAGGAGTTGAAGAATAATCTACAATCTTAGCAATTATTAACATGGAAGCTCAAGCAACCACGCCAATTCAAAGTAAAAATCACAGAGAAGACCTGAATTTTACTTACATTTGCAGTTTGAAAAATACATTGCTTCACTTTTTTCTTTCCTTCTAATGATGACTGAGCTAGGCTAAGTAGCTGGAAGGTCTAAGAGCCTATGTTGTGCCTTGCAAAGAAAAAAAAAAGAAAAACAATCAGACATGCAGCAGCTGTGGTAAAACTTCCGTCTCCATTTCTGCTAATGATACAGTTCCAAAAGCAATGTGAGATGGTTATAAAAGAGGTTGCCAGGCTACAGGCTGACAGCTGCCTCGGAAAAGGGCATTAGCCAGACACCATCAACTACACGATTAATATCTGTTTTACTGAATATGTGCTGTTGTAAATAAGCAGCTGTCCTTGACAGAACATATAATAGTAAAAAAATCTGCTGTGTCATAGCTTTTGTTGATTATATATGTTTCACAGTGGCAGCATGTTAGCAAAACAGGTTCTCAGAAGTATGTTTCCCTAGGGGGCTTTTTTATTGTTATTTTTGTTAATGGATAAGTGTCTGTAAAGAAGGAGGGTGCGGTATGTATGAGTAGATGTAATGAATAGTTTCTTGCAGCATTCCCATACAGAAATGAAAAGTTAACTGGAGCTCAGCATATGGTCTATGGCCACCCAGGACCCTGTGGGCAGATGTGAGTGACCTCTGCCCAGGCAGCAAGCAAGATGCTATCCAAATCGGGGTGTAAAAGTCAAGCACCAACCTTAAGTTGGCAGCTTCTCTGAGAGAATATATCTTGCCACCAGGGAGGCTTATCAGCAATCACACTTGCTGGAGCAGCATGACTGCAGCCATTTTCAGAGAGCAGGCAGAGCCCACATGCCCACTCAAAATAGACTAAGGAAACTGGCAGCTGCTTTTTCTGCAGCATGTAAAGGCAATAGTTCAACTGTGCTGTAGGGGTAATTGTGATGGTAGTGATTAGTCGTTTACCTACTCTTTGCCATAGGCCGATGCACATCATCTAGGTAAGATGGAGTATCCCTATTGTGGAATGAGGAGACTAAGTCACTGCAACGGGCAGCCAGGTCTTCCCACCTCCATCATGGTGCTCTGGGTGAAGCTTCTGCACAACGAATATGGAATAGTTAACTGGGCAGGTTCAAGGGAAAGTAGTATTTGCCAATTATAAAGAAACATGATTCATTAATAATGAAGACACTGAGGATGAGGCCTGAACTCATCTTGATGTTTTGCTTTCACTCACTTCCCTATTCTTCCTCCTCTTGCTTGATTAGGTGCCCTCCATTAAGTCACATGTCCTTTCTTTTTTCCATCATTCACTCAGGCATGTAAGTATAGAAAAAAAGCCTCTTTTGCTAACGAGTCTTCATATTTATAAATGTAGGTTTTTGTTTTCTGTTCCTATATATTGCTTATGCATAAATTTGACATATGGGAATATTTAAAACATGGAAGTGAAATAATATGTGTTCTGTTCAAATCAACTTCTCCAGTAGCAATTCTATAAAAATCAGATTAAACTTTTCTTTGTCACTGTCATGGTTTAGCCCCAGCCAGCAACTAAGCACCACGCAGCCACTCGCTCACTCCCACTACCCGGATGGGATGGGGGAGAGAATCTGAGGAGTAAGAGTGAGAAACATTCCTGGGTTGAGATAAGAACAGTTTAATAATTGAAATAAAGTAAAATAGTAATGATAATAATAACAATGTAATAATTATGATAATAATAACAATCTACAAAGTAAGTGATGCACAATGCAATTGCTCACCACCCGCCAACCAATACCCAGACAGCTCCCGAGCAGCGATCGCTGCACCCCGGCCAACCCCCCCCAGCTTATATACTGAGCATGACGTCATATGGTATAGAATAACCCTTTGGTCAGTTTGGATCAACTATTCTGGCTGTGCCCCCTCCCAGTTTTTTGTGTACCTGGCAGAGCATGGGAAGCTGAAAAGTCCTTGACTAGCATAAGCAGTACTCAGCAACAACTAAAAACATCAGCATGTTATCAACATTCTTCTCCTACTAAATCCAAAACAGAGCACTATGCCTGCTACTAGGAAGAAAATTAACTCTATCCCAGCTGGAACCAGGACAGTCACTCTGACATTTTTATCCTGTTTACTTGTGCGTGTGCTATCTATACACACATTGAAGATTGGCAGTTATTTTCAGTTCAAAAGCACTTGATTCCTGTTAGACAATAGCAAATTTTATTAAAAAGTTCTTATTCAAGGCTTATCTTTTTATGATTAGGGATGTTTGAAGCTGTTTGGCAAATGAGAACTGACTTAAATCTTTTGTCTTACTGTCAAACTTAACACTTCTTTAGGTTCAAGAGCTTTAAAATTGATTTAATAATTAATGGAAGAATGATGTCTTAAATTTAGTCAAGTTTCTCTCCTGTTTGAAGCAATACTTCCTAGTGATAACTATCAGCTACCTTCTTGAGATCTTGGAGGTATTTGTACATAAAGGCTTGATACTTCGGGAGAGCCAAGTACTGAGAGACATAAAATGACCCAGCAAGTCAGAGGAGGAGCCAAGAGTAGACCTACTGTCTCTAACCTGTAGGTGGGCCACCTGGTTCACGATGCCAGAAAGTCATGTGGCCAGAATTCTACAAGTCTAGAGAATTTTGAGTGTCACTGTGCAGCAACTATGTGTATCCAGGTGGTACCCAGGTATATCTTTTAAATGTCCACTTCTTCTTTTGAACAACTTTTTCTGTTTCTCACACCTATTTACTGTTTTCCCCACTAACACATTTCCATCTCTCTGCAGCATCTGGTTGAAGCAATCCAACGAATCTGATAGACTCTTGTCAGCCAGTGTCTGTGATAAAAGGTTATATGCATTTGATCCAGTAAAACTTCTGCTCAGCAGCTTAGTCATTCTCAGGCAAAATGAAACGTAGAGACTAAGTTCTTCTTCCAAGAGACAGGCCTCAGAGAAGACTCAAATGACAAGAAAATTCTCTTATTTTTTATTATTTTCTTTTGATTTTGGCCTACTGTGCTGGCAACTCTGACTTACTGTCATTGTGTTCAACATTAGGCTAATAGGGCAGGAGCATCCAGTGATTGGTATTCAGAAGATTGGTATTAACAAAATACCGCTAGCAAGAGTCACTTTGCCTTCTTGTGAGGAGCATAAACTTTTCTAGCACAGCAAATAATACTTTTCTTGAAATCTCATATCAAGCTCTAAACTCCTAAACTCTTGTTTTCCAGAATGTAACAAAATTGTTTTATAGCCTACAGAGAATAGATACTTGGTGGTTCCAGTTCGTCACTGAATGGGCAGAGCTAAGGTTTTAGACAAGCAGCTATCCAATTCACAATTTTTGTATTAAAAGCAGTAACAAGCAGATGTTGTAAGCATGTGAGACACCTTCCCATGGTGACTGCCTAGAGAGAAGTTTCTTTCCTGCTTTTGTGGCTTGCCTTAGAAAACCCTGGATCTATTTGCTTGCTGTTGTGGTGTAAAATGTTGCAGAGCTCTTCTTAGAGTGTGTATGATGACTTTTGTGTCTCCTGACATTTCTATTAGATCAGTCCTATTCATTCTTTTTCTTATGACTGTATTTCATGGCTGCTTGTTTGGTGGGAAAAGATCACAGTAGTTTTGCTTTATTTTCTCAACGTCTCCTTGACCTGCCAAGTCTCACCCATTATCTAGTAGGGATATAGTTTGTGTTCACGCTGAACAGAGCACAATATTAACTGACTTTTAAAACAGTGAAACAGAGGCAATCTTAGAGCATCATGGAAAGGTAACACTGGCACAGTTATTCATTTTTTTCAGAGCATCTCTAGGTGTAAGTGCTAGACAGCATTTTCTGTCTCTGTGGGTTCATGTGGATTAGAGAAAAGCCCAGTCATCCAGTTTTCTAGGAGGAGGCATGTCCTGTGACTTAGAGATTATTAAGACCAATGACTGAATCCAAATTTGTTTTCTGTTAATTCTTTGCTAAGAGTATATTTTTATCCAGGTAGTTCATATAACAAGTAGTTTATGTTTCTTTCTGGAGCTGGAGATCATTTTTCTTCTTTTATATTTCCAAACAGCTCCTATTATTTATATACATGCCAGTGGGGGTCAGCCCTATCATAAATTAGTGTAGAGTACACAATATATTACATACAGAACAATGCAAGACTGGTAAAACGTTGCAACAGTGCCGTTAAAGATCAGTGGAATTTCTATCCAAAATTTTGCATTTGCAAATGAATGAATTCTTTAATTTCCTTTGCTGAGCAAAGGAGGAAAAGTTAAAAAAATTTCTACCTGGCTAGGTTACCCCTCAGAATAAAATATAGTCAATGTTATTTTCTTCAATTGCCTCTATGTTGTCACAATTCCATTTAAAAAGTGTAGCATAGACATAGCATTGAAAGTCTTGGGCCCAACAAGGGGTATATCCATCAATAACCTACAAGTGTGTTTGTTGATAACATCTACTTGATGATACACATCCACATCTTCAAAGCTCAAGGTGGGCATTAGTAACAAAATGCAGTGGTCTCTCCTCAATATATCCTACAACACCTTAAACATTTGAACATTTCAACATCAACATGTATCTGAGATGTATTCCTTCCACTTGTCATCTGCTGGATTCTTCCGAGTACCATAGAAGAAGAACTTGAATTCTTCTTGAAAGAGATTTGACGTCTTACAATTTCTCAGTGTGTCACTTCAGAAACAGGTGGTGTCTCTGATGAAATTTTGTTCTGTATAGTGTTTCTTTTTCTTGCATTACATGGAGTTCATATAAATATTACAACACTTGGTCTAGAGGGGGTTACTATCTTATCTGGTGCCTTTCACCAACACATTCAACACACTTGGAATCAAGCTGAATGTGTTTAAATTACTGTAGAACTTCAAATTTCAAGTCTAGATATAGTGTTATTTAACAGAGCAAAGATGATCCCAGCTAATGAGAAAGAAGTGAACTGACAAATATGCTGATAGCAGACAATAATAACTAGGTTTTTTTGTAGCCCTTTGGAAGTCAGTGATTTTATCCCCACCTCACAGGTAGGGAAACAGAGAGAAAACAAAATAAGTCACCCAGCAATGTAGCTGTAAATAGAATGTTTTCTCCTAAGTTCCAGCCTGGTGTTCCATCAACAAGATTAGTGCCTGTTTCACTTGAATTTCAGAAAGCAGCTATGATTTCACACACAGAGCTCTTTTAGCTGAAATAAGCATTATTATTATTCATAAGAAAAAAGTCCTTGTGCAAACATTCTTCTACTGGTGCAGAAGTGAACAAGAGTACAGAGGACCGGAGCATTCTCTGAAAGCTGTTATCTTAAACCCAGGAAACTCTCTTCAGTTACTGTTTGGTAATCCATCATTGAGCCTGGGTATGCAATCCTTACTTCAGCTGGGCAATCCATATGAGGAAATACTGTTTGTAAGTAAGAGCTAAGTATTTTCCTAATTTTTTAAACACCCTTACAACCCATTGTTTGCAGACCTGCACCAGATTTATTAACAGCATCAGTCAAATACTTTATCTGACTTTATTACTCATAGCGCTCACCTTATGGCAGTTTATTGACACCAGTCACAATCATATTACTGTTGACTCACAGCAATTGCAAGACAACATATTAACACCTTTTTTCCACCCCTGACATGATACAAATATATCCACAATGATAGTCATAGTAACATGTTCAAGTCCTAATGTAAATCTGCCTTTTGCTTTTTAACTTACTGGTTTGATACCTTCAGTTGATTGCTATATTGGGAGATATCTCAATATCTCCCATCCTTACAGAGCAAATAGTTTTAAGAATCAGCTGAATTAGCAGTGTTTCAGGAATCAGTATAGTAAAGTGTGTCTAAGACATGCTTTCAGACTCTTAAAAGACAAATGTGATCTATACACAATGACTTGTAGCAGATCATCTGGAAAAGTGGTTCAACGCTGTCCCCCCTACTTCTGCTGTTCCTAAGAGAGATCTCTGCTTTGTTTAAAGAACTTCCTGCTTTTATTTTTTGCAAGTACGTGATGAGATCGCCTTATTACTGATTTCAGGGCCCTTAACTGGCTTGCTTTCCTTTTCAGCTCTGATACAAGCTTACTGGTCTCAATCCATCTTTTGTACTGTATATAGCTCACAGTTAATAGTCATTGTCATGTGGTAATAATGGGCTACACAAGATCAGTTTTTTGCTTTGTCTAGTGTACTTGACAGACAACTCAATGAATTTTGCTTCAAGAATGTAATTAATTTCCTTGAGGGGGTAAAAATCTTGTGGTGCTTTATTAATAATAAATTACTACCTATCTAGGATTTTCTATTTATTAAGATGGCTTATTCCTGATTTGCTATTTGAATTGACTCTTGCTCAGAGTGAATCTGACTTCATGATGCTTTCCAATGTTATGAAACTCACAGTACCTGAACTGAGGTCTATCACTATATCATTTGCCCTTCAAATATTGATTTAATTCTGGATATTTTTGTCAATCCTAGAAGACTACTAGAATCAACGAGCATCACAGCAAAATCACTGGCTTCACAATGATTCCAGCACTTTTGGGAGACAATGATGCTTCACTGTTTGAGGATGATTACATACAAACAGTAGTGCATTGCCCTTACATATCTCCACTGCCTAAATACATGTAAGATTTAATGTACTATTTGAATTTACAGAATATCGAAGCCATGCTATCAATGCCTCTTTCCCATTCTTCCCTCACGCAAGTGAATCTTCACTGCCTCTTATGAATTGTTAAGTTTATTCAAAATTTTTTAAAAAAATAGGAAAAAATAATTAAACCCAAGGCATATCATTATTCTCACCACATTTGTGATAGCAACAGCATTGTGTACATGCTAATGTTAATCACAAACTCTAGTTATTAAACATACCTTTTTACTAAACCAATTATAAAAGATTCAAAGACATTAATGAATCAAAGAATTATTAAAGAAATTTAACTGAACGTCTAGCTTGGGATTCAAATAACCTGCATACATCTTAGGAAAGTTTTTTGCTGGTCAGTATTTTCAGTATAAATCTCAAGATTCTTGAAACTGTAGTGTATGGATGGATAGAGTGACACTGAGTCCAGAAAATGGAAACATTTTGCCACCAAAAAATTCCAGTAGAAGTTGCCTGCTGGCCTAGGTAACCTGGTTACAGGCTATGGGATCCCTGCCCTTCTGGTATTAGGGCAAAACAGAGGGAAAAGTGGGTGTGACAGTGTTTTCATCCATTGTCAGAAGCTTGCACTGATTTAAGATAGTGTAAGATATTTCCCATTGATTTCTATACATTCTAGATGAGATTTGATTAAGTAGATTGTGTTAATCATTATGATCACAAAGTGATCATTTCCACAGGTAGCTTTTGAACCATGCTTAATTCAAATCCCAAGCCAAGTCTTTCTGACAATGAAAATCTTAAGTTTGGGGTTTTTTCACTCTTAGTCTGTCCTAATACCTCCAGAGTAAAATTTCAAGGCAAGTGAAAATGAAATGTGCTTTTCATGAGTGTTATTTTTTTCAATACTGTGTGTAGTATGCTTCCCAATGATCCTAAAAGCACCATGGTTGCCATTCCTCTGTTGAAAATGTACTTATGGCTGGGTACTTCTTGGGTTTTTACAGAGAGGAACAAATTGCGATCAACTCACTCTCCATCTCTGAAATTGTAGTAGCTTGTACACACAGCAGGATATGCAACTTTCGTCTTTCATTATTGCCTGTGAATTAAGCTCTTCAGACTTCTTCTGTGATCTGTTCTTCAGAGAATGCTTTCTTCCAAGACCATTTCTTTACTTTCTTTTTCATATTCAGCATTTCTGATCCTTCAGATCACACCATTTGTAAGGTCTTGTGGATAGCAATGACCAGACAGCACTGCTAGCAGAAGTTACTCAAAATTACATTGTGGAAAGAAAGCAGGTTTTAGTGTAACATCACAAACTGAGTTAGCTGCTTTTTGCTAACCATTGATTCTAATAAGTAACTTCCTTCAGTTTTTGGTTTTGATTTGATTATCCCTCATCCAGGAATTCGTTAGGACTTAGAACTCTTCCATATTCTGGAGACTTTCAGAATGAAGATGATACTATACCTTATTCTGCTTTTTTTGGTGAAAATTAAAAATATACAAAAGTAGCATTTTATCCATGTTTAAAACTGCAAATTTCCATACAAAGGTTACAGCTGTATTCTTAATCTGAGAAATCTGAATTCAGTATGAGTCATTAAATCATGCATTAAATAGGAGTTTTTAGTCCTACAGTTTGATTTCTAGCAGACCAAATTCAACAGATTATTGGACAATATTCTAATCAATATGCAATTAACTATGATCCCTGATTTTAGTGTTAAATATTATGCTATTTTGTACTGTTCTGTAAGGTACTTCCTTGTAAATTTGTACAAGAAACTTCTACAAAAAGGTTGGGTTTCATCTTAATTTTCCCAGACACTTGAAAAAAAAAAATTGAGAGGGGTTGTGAAAGAAACTGGGAATGAGTTCATCTGCATTGTGGGGAAGCTGAGTTTGGAATAAGTACCGATATGTCTCCTGTTTGGGCAGTCCTCTCCTGCCATTATTTGTTACTAGGAAGTCTGCATGGATCATTTGTTCTTTGACATGACTTACATTGTGAGGCATATTCTAAGCAGCCACCTTCTTTTTAGTATGTCTGCCAGACTAATGTTATCTTTAACTGGCTGGCTTTCAGAGCTTTTAAAAAGATTCTTGGGGTTCCTATCTCTGTTGTTTTCTTGCAAAGTGGCCTTGCTAAAGTCAATAGACATTCTACTTCTTATTCTACATCTTTTTTTCTCTCTTTCAGTTTTGGTCATTGCTTGCTTTTCCATAATGAACTTATTGTACAAATGAGTTTAAAATGTTGAGAATACTTATTAGAGGTTTTCCTGTATAACTCAGAGGAGCAGAGGAAATACAAAAAGCATAATTTTTTAGTTTAGAAATTGTTTTTTAAAAAAAATTTCAATATCATGTGAAAATTAGATTCAAATCACACCTGGCATTATTATTGAGCATACTGTAAATAATTAAAATTCAAAATCTGTCATTTAATTGGACTTGTTAATCATAGGTCTGATTTTGTATTAATTTCTTATCTAAATAACCACAGAACTTAAATCAGACTTCCTGTGAGTTGTCAAAGCTTAGATGGAGGCTGAATGTAAAAGCTGTAAGAACACAATGAAATAGCAATGTAATAATTCTTTGTTCTTAGGTCATTCTTTATCAGTAAATCTAAAATTGCTTCATTAAGGAGGTTAGTTGCAAACTAAGGTAAAGAGAGCTGAATTGGCTTATCTAGTTTATATCAGTGGGTAAATGACAGAGCAGGGAATAGGCATAAGGTCCTTTGAGCTCCAGGCTGGGGATCTGTCTGCTGAGCAGCGTTGTGTCTCACCTGCTTTTATCCCAAATGACTAAAGAATTTGCTTTCAGTCAAACAATGAAAATCTGACTCCAACAATTATTCACCAGCTTTGTTTCATGTATGTTTCTTCACCTGGATTGCATGGAACTGATCCGAACTGATTTGCTTCACAGTCCCTGCTGCTCAGCCTTTGGGGTTAGACTACTCATTGTACAGCCTGAAGCTTTCCTAGTATCGACAATGATGATTATGTTTTCATCATCTCGAGGGGGGCATATCTGATAACTGTCTAATTCCAGGACTATGATTTCACTGCCTGCAATTTTTCCACTGAGGTGCCACACAGCTGTACTATGTTCTAGTGAAGTCTGAAAACTTTCAACTCACTATTTGGTGAAAGTATTACAAAAAGAATAATATTAATGTCAGCAGCAAGGAAGTTTATTGTAAGTGATGACACTGTATAGGGTCACTCAGGATGTTTACCAGAGCAACAGTTGCCAAGCAGATAAAGTATGTTTGGAAGATGCATTCGCAGGCTTTTTTCTTCCCACAGCAACTGCTGAGGAATGAAATATATTTCTTGTACTAACTTGCATTTTGAGTGGCTCTATGCATACTTGATTCATTAATAGTGCCGCCCCCACGCCCACTTTTTTAAATTAGTAGCCAGGAAAGCTATCAGATTAAGAGACTGAAGATTTTTGCCCATTAGTGAATGGATATAGAGACAATGACTTTGGTGGCCAGTAGGCAGATTTGTTAAGAAGAACAATTTAGAAAGCAGTCAACTGCTTGAGCTTTGTCCCACATTCCATTTCCAATGTGCACTTACTGAAGTAACACAGAAATGTAAGGAATACTTATTACCATTTGGTGGAGAAAAGAGAACCTCCTGCTGCTGTGTATCCCTCTCTGGCTACTGTCTATATCCTCAGCCACATCTGTCCTTTTCATTTCAGAGATCCACTTGAGCCCACTTGGATCACAGGGTTAGCATGGCTACATCATGACTTTTCATGTAAACAACATACAGGAGAGTGAGGAAGCTACTATCTTATTTGCCTTTTCAGCCCAAATTA
Organism: Pelecanus crispus; assembly: GCF_030463565.1. Lineage (NCBI taxonomy): Eukaryota > Metazoa > Chordata > Aves > Pelecaniformes > Pelecanidae > Pelecanus > Pelecanus crispus. The sequence continues at coordinate 23,948,027 of NC_134648.1, forward strand.
CTAGGTACCCAAATATAACTGGGTATTAGGAACAGCTTTGGCACAACTTCAAAGAAAGGTCTGATTTTATACCTTTGGATCTATGGAGAGACATCTTCATTTTCTTGTCACCACACCCAACTACTAAGAATATGTTGTCTTTATTTATAGAGGTACTCCTTGCAACATGCAGGTAAATTCTTTTAAAGTGTTTTCCTGGACTTTACTGTCTTTAAAAAGCCAGGTGTGCAGAGAATTTTTTTTTTCCCTGGATACCAGCAATCTATTAAGGCTATAACTATGTTTTTTTTCCTCTCCTATGAAAATTTTCAAGACTTAGAACATTTTCCTATGCCAAACTGAAAAGAAAATATGAAATTTTTAAAAATTCTACAGGGAAATTTTGGACTGGGTTCCTTAAAGCATCTACTTGTATTGCAACATTGTACATGTTTAAACTTAACTTTCTTAAGTTGTCTTATTTTATTTTGTGCAAACTAATTAATTAAGTTTCAGGATGAAAGGCAGTTTCAAACTGAAAGTTTTTTTGCTTTATTTAAGTATCCACAAGAGATACTTCGAAAACTGAAAATATAGTTTATTACCACTAAATATGGAAATGTATTTTCTATAAATCATTTTAGGTTTCACAACTTGGCAGTACCCCAAGGAAAGTATTTCATCTGACAGCTCCCAAGAATCTGTAATGACTTACTTTCACTGTCACTATTTGGAGAAGCCTCACTTATGGTGTAGGTGGCTTATTTCCAGGGTTTTTTCTCTACTTTCTGTAGAGAATGGTGGCTAGCAGAGCAAGAATATCATAACTAGGAGAACAGAAAACCATCACCCAGCCACACTAAATGACTATACATATTGTTTGATCCTTGGTGCTTTTTTGTTGTGATGGTAAAGGACTGCAGCCTCATATACACATGCTTGCTTAACTCATGTGGATCCTGAAGAATTTGACTCCTAAATTTTGATCAGTGTGTAGTCATCCCAGTTTAGAGTACAATTTTGCCAGCACAATTTTCCTTTCCTCATCAAGCCCTGAGGGATTCAGGTATAGGTGTATTTTAATGATGTCAACATATGTCTATTAGTGACTGGGGCTGGGGTTAATGAATCATTTTACATAACCTAGCAAACAGCTATCCAGTGGTTTTCATCACTACTGACCTGGGCTTCAGTCTGACTTCTGACATAAAGGTGGAAGCCTCTGTATCCTATTACAGTTGTCTGGGCTGCAAATTGAATGGTTTTACTAATAGCCTCTAAAGAAATGGTGGAATACTCAGCAAATAATACCATCCATGCCCATGTGTATCATACTGTATTAGGTAATTGTTGAATTATATTTTTGTACATTCAAGTTCTCCCATATGTCAAAATGGCAGTAATTGGGCTATCTTAGCATATCTGTTGACAAAATGTCTTGGATCCTGAAATGTTTCATGAATCCATCCCATATGAAATTTTGTACTCAGAGGGCATTTCTGCTAGTCAGGAGTAAAATATACATTCTTATTTAGCCATGAAGTAGTTTTCCTGAGAAACATTTAAAAAAAAAAAGCCATCAACTGAAGATAAGTCTGAACTGAGAGCCGAGATCTGAACTGTCCAGACCTCCTCAGATCTTAGGACTCATATGGCTCAATTTCTAGACTTGCCTGGAGAGGAACTGTAGTTACTAGGAGTCTCTTTTAAACAGATGTTAGTCTGTTTCCAATATGCCACTTTTGTCTACTTCATTACTAACATGCATTAAAGCAGGTGCTAATATTCAAAATGTAGATATCACTGCTAAGCTAATGATTGTTCCTGTTCAGAACAGAATAATCTGTGATTATAACAAAACGTTTACCCATGTATATCTGCCTAGAGCTTGAAATCTGTTTAATAAATTTAGAACAAAGTTCTTAAAATAAATGTAAAAACTATATTCTGTTAAAGCAAACAGAGAATGAAAACTATCTGCACCACCAAACCCCCCGTTCTGTCCCTGTTTTCAGCCCCAATTTATCACATCCTGGTGATCTATCAATCATCTTGAACCACAAACCGAAAAGGAAAATCCCCATGAGAACAGCACACTAACATTTCCTGGTTGCCATGCAATACAGACTGTGGTTTTACCAAGAAGTCTGTTAACAACCTTGTGTCTAAGTATTCTTCTACAGGTTTCCGTTGAAGGGAGCAGGGTTTTTGCAAATCTTCCACTTCATTGCTTTGATGTATCTCTGCAGTTGTTAAAATAACATTTTTTTTTTTTTTAATATAAGACAGCATCCACTTTGAGAATGAAACCTCTAGGTATTGTCTTGAAAACAATGAAAAGCAGGGAGCAATGCATGAAACAACCATACAGTGGATCAAAAATCTTTATGGAAAATTGACTGTCGTGGTTTAGCCCCTGCCAGCAACTAAGCACCACGCAGCCGCTTGCTCACTCCCTCTACCTGGATGGGATGGGGGAGAGAATCGGAGGAGTAAGAGTGAGAAACACTCCTGGGTTGAGATAAGAACAGTTTAATAATTGAAATAAAGTAAAATAGTAATGCTAATAGTAACAGTATAATAATGATAATAATAATAATGATACACGAAGCAAGTGATGCACAATGCAATTGCTCACCACCCGCCGACCGATACCCAGACAGTTCCCAAGCAGCGATCGCTGCTCCCTGGCCACCCCCCCCCCCCAGTTTATATACTGAGCATGACGTCATATGGTATGGAATAGCCCTTTGGTCAGTTTGGATCAACTATTCTGGCTGTGCCCCCTCCCAGTTTCTTGTGCGCCTGGCAGAGCATGGGAAGCTGAAAAAGTCCTTGACTAGCATAAGCAGTACTCAGCAACAACTAAAAACATCAGCATGTTATCAACATTCTTCTCCTACTAAATCCAAAACAGAGCACTATGCCTGCTACTAGGAAGAAAATTAACTCTATCCCAGCCAAAACCAGGACATCGACTTCAATGGGAAGAGTTTGCATGAGTCAGTGTTACTCATTATGTATAAGTGTTGCAGAACCAGGGTGGACATGGAGATTGCACCTAGTTTCTAACAAGCCTCTAGTATTAATAATCAGTGTGTAACTCACATTTTCATGAAAGGACAATGCTCTTTAGTCTGTCTCAGCCAATTCTATCACACCAGTGGGCTCTAGCTAGCAAACTGTCTGTGGAACTGGAGTTAGTGATTTTGGCTGAAAAGTATGAACTGAACCTGGTTTAGATACGTGAGTGGCAATAGCAGAGTAGGGCTTGCATCCAGCTGCTTGAGACAGAGCACCAGAAATCCCAGGAAAGACAGGCAGAAATGCCCTGTGTGAAAGTTAAAGTTCTCCGTGCTCATAAAACTCAGTGCAGGCTTCGGGGCATTCCATGGCTTTGAGTTGAGTCACCCAAGTCTCATGGTCTGGATGAGGTTAATGATGATGATAACTCAGGCATGTCTAGTACTTTTTGCCTTTTTTAAGAGCTATTATTAAACAATTTTGTCTTTCAGCTGTAGCAAATCATGTGAATGTCAGGGAAAGATCATGGTCTGTCAGCTCCCAAAGCCTGCCAGCTATAAGAAGGGGCAGAAGGGAAGGTTTGGGTGCTGTTTGTGATTCTACTGTGAGTCCACCCTGAATCAGCTCCTTTGAAACTTCAAAAGGATTGAAGGGATCAACAATATTTTGGCACAAAGCATGAGTTTTGCATTGCCTTGTCTCTTGAAACGGAGAAAAAATCCATCTTTGCATAACTGTGTTCAAGCCAACTAAGTAATATCAACATAAAATGAACAGATTAGACCTTCCTGCACTATGGGAAAAGGTGGAATATGTGTTTAAATTTGGATTTGGGAATCATGTTTCTTCCTTAACTCAAAATCAGTCTATAAGCCGCAGCATGGAAAAAAGAACTGAAGGTGTTAATTTAGTTTGGACCCTGTCTTTTATTTTTGATAACTTTTGTATTGATATGACTAGAAATATTTTCATTAATTCAGTTAAGGGTCCCCATTGTCTGGATGTTAAAATATGAGATCACAGAGTAAAATCTCTGGTTTCCCTGACAGCTCTGGGCAGTATGGTCTGCATTCGTATTTTGCCATTTTTAAAATGTGGTAATTGCTGTCTTCACAGAGGAGATGCTGGGTTTATGCAATTTGCTTGGACTGTGAAATGTCATGTGAGTTTTAGGTACTGCTGTAGTCCTTTTTGCATGCTCACTGCTTCACAAACAGCAATGTTACAAACATTTTTAATAGTAGGTGTAGAAGATATCAAAATAAAAACAAAGCATGCTGTCTCAACATTACTTCAGGGCAAAGTGCCAACTAATCAGATGGCCTCAAAGCCAGTTTTGAGAATTTGATTGCCACATTTTTGCCTGGGGTTTCCGAGACACCCACATGATCTCCCACACTGCATGAGAGAGGCTTCCTGCAAGCTTTGGCCCTTTTGTATGTGCGTGCAGTGCAGTTGGTCAGCACATGTGCAATAAGCCTGATACTTTGCAGAAGTGTCCTGGTGTACAGTATGTACACTGTAGAACCAGGCTGAGCATTTCCATGGAAAATATATATGCATGTAACTGTAGCCCACAAGTATTTCTATTAAGCCTATTTGTGTAAATAGGCCTATTTATTTTCAACAGTTGGAGTTTAAGCAATTGGCTGCCTAATAAGTGGGATTGTAACTACGACTGGATCTCTGGGTAGTAATAGAGCATATATTGTAGTGTTTTAAAACCAGGAATGGGCTGAGGTTTGGTAACAGCTGAATCAAATTCACTCTAAACAAAAGTGAACTTCACTTATCTCAGTGAATCTGGGGTGAGCTGTGAGGTTCGAATGCAACACAAAGCAAGTGGATGTGGTATCTGCTTTTATAGTAAAAATTCTTCAGAAATTAGCCTAAAGTTATTGGAAGAGATGTTGATGTTCCAAACAAATCTAGTTCCAAAATAACCGAGCTTGTTACTTTTAAGTAATCAAATAGATCTTTGTGATCTGATCCCCAAATTTAATATTAAGTCTTGGGCTTCACAGAGTATGTTTATTATTAGCAAATTTAGGCCTGCCTTGTTCTACAGGGAAGAGAGAATCAAGAAGGGAAAACTAAAGAGAAGCCTTTTTCCTCTCTAGGTCATTTATGTTTAATACAGCTACTGACTGGACAACTTCTAAAGTAATGTCAGGCTTTGAATACGGAACATTTGGAGCCAAAGTAGAAGTCACTCACATGGCATCTGTGAGAGCAGCTCCATCCCATAGCAGTAGTCATGGGCCACATCCTTCTGTGCAGAGTAGCTATTCATTGTGTTGTCCTAAGAAAACATCTATTGAGATCTGCAACCTGAACATCTGTTGATTACATTTGTGACTTGTAGGTACATGTGGCGATAGCTTTGGAGCATGTGGTGCTGTTCAGTGAGGGGTGTGGCCACAGAAGGTCTCTAGTCCACCAGCTATCCCCAGGACCAGCGTTGTGCACATCTGCATCTGGCATTTGTGGAAGCACTGTGACTATTTCACAATCATGTGTGGGAACTTGCTGAGACTATCATTCTATGTTACTCTACTAGCTTCTTCTCAGACTGTGAAACTAAGCCCTGTTGCAAAACATTAAGTCCTCCAGGAAAGAAAAATGCATTTGTTAGTGCCCTCTTCCACACAGGTTCCTCATTCTTGCCTTCAAAACCTCTCATCACATGGCTGTTATCAGAGAAATTTTAATAGAACTATTTTTCCCTGGAAAAAAACAGCTGTGTGAAAATAAAGCTGTTGAGAAAACATGTTAGTCTTGCATAAATTTTACAAAACTAAAAATTATGTCCTCTTGGTATTTTTTTATAACATATGATAATAAAAATACTAAGAACTGTAATCATCAAGACTGTTAAACAGCTATGCAATGTATATCAATTTTGTTTACATTAAATGTTTTTGTCAGCCTAAATAATTGGTGGGGCAGATGGGAGAAAAGATGTTTTTTACATTCTTTTTGTGGAAAGGCAATCCAAGTAACCTTAATGATTAATTCTGTTCCCATTGTAAAAGTATTTAAGATTGGATGCACAGCTTTTGAGCTCCTTTGGACAAGCAGTCATCAATACTATTGGACTCCTACCTATACTGTGAATAATGGTTGTCTTCTCATACACCATACAGTCTGGATCTGATCTGGTATTATATCTCCTTGATTCCTGTTACCTGTGGAAAGGAACATTCCTTGCAGTTTACACTGGGTAGATACACTGTAGATAGAATAACCTCAGTTTACTAATGAACAAAAGCAATTGAAGGAAGAGTGCATGCCTTAATTGCTGTAATTTGCTTTCACATCTCTGCTATAGAAGAAAATAGACAGTCAAGCAAAAATGACATTAGGAAAGTTTCTTGTTATTTACACAGAATGCGTCAATGCAAATGTGCATAAATTGCATTTGGGTCTTTTAGGGAAACAGTTACTATATGGCATCTTTTATTTCAAATAGATGGTACAGACACCCCCTTTCAGTATTTGGAGAGGACTGTTCTATTTTTCCCTTTCTTGCAGGTGGAACTCCCATTAAAATTAAGATAAAAAAAAGTCATGCTCTTCTCTTCTCTTCACTGGGAATAATAGGCTACTTCAATTAAGTGTGCTTTGCATTTGTCATTCTGGTCTGGAGTTGCAACCACTTTTTTCTCTTGAGGGAAAGGTGAATCAGGTGCAAAGTTAATTCACATTGCTTTGAAGCATCCTGATCTTTCCCCATTTTCTTCATGCACATGCTTATTCTTATTCATAGTATTAGTATTATTAACTCTTTCTTAGCTGTTCCTGTTAAAAAAAGATGGTAAACAAATGTTTATTTTTCCTCTCATTTTACTCAGTCACAGACTTTCCTTGGATTATACCATTTTCCCACTGTACTTGTTACATTGTGTAGGCAGTATCTTTCCAACATAAAGATAAACGGAATGTGATCTCCTCAGAGCCTCTAGCCCTTATGCCTTTCATTCAGTGTCAGTAGTGAATTGTATGAGGCACTCCCCTCCCCTCCCGTAAGCTTTGCATGTACTGCTTGTTCAGAGTTCCCAGGCTGAAGGCCAGAAAACAAATTGCACAACATAATTATGGCACCTAAATTTTTTTTTATTCATTATTTTTATCCTCATACTGCTTAACATGGAAAGTTACTTCCATGTGCAAACCTTTACAGTATTATTAAATTAAACTCCATCTAAGACGTCCTTTAACATTAAATAAGCTTACTGCAGTGCATATTGAAACTGACATGGATTGGCATGTTTGTGTGTGAGCGTGAGCTCAGCAAGAGGAAGCCTTTCAAAATGGAGAGAAATACTGTCGAATGAACAGGGAGCAAGAAGTTCATTCATGTGAATTCTTATATAATCTGTATTTGATACTCCTCTATCTGCCCCAACAGGCTGAATAAGAACAACTTAAAGATTATCTTTCAGGGAATATTTAACACCATAATGTTATTCTACCTCAGAATATCTGTGCAGCTCACTTAGCTTTTGTCTCAGGTAGATCGTGCAACATCAAACCAATGCAAGCTTTCTCCTTTTGTCTAGCTAATAATAGGAACACATGCTTGAACTAGTTCTGAAACTGGGGATTGATGTATATATTCATTTAAAAGGATTCACTATGAACGGATCACAATAAGATAATTAAGGAATCTTATGAACTTAAAGGCTCTGATCATACACCATTTCATCTTTTAAAAAATCTGTTATGAATTAAATATTTTGTCTTCAAATACATTTGAATATTCAGTTAGTTTTGCAGTAATGTGGTTTCCAAGACTTTCACAATGTATTTACATCTTCTGCACGTTATTGTTAATGGTATGTTAAAAGTGCTAGATACCTCACAAAAACATTTTGTATTGCTATTTTTGGAAAGGCTGAAGATTTGGCTTGTGTCTCAGCCAAAAGAAGGGAAGTATGAAGAAGGTCATTGAAAGTGCTAGCTCTCTTTCTGAATTAATTGGTAGCTGCCACTTGCTGGTTTGCATTGAAAGCACTGTACTTGAAAATAAATAATTTCCGGGTCTTCAATGAAGCATTAAGTCCAGAAATTTGTAATTCCTTTTTTTTTCTTTTCTTTTGATAACAGAATTCAATGTAAGTTGCAGATATGGCGGAGTTTTTCATGTTGAGAAAAACGGTCGCTACAGTCTCACACGATCTGAAGCAGTCGAACTCTGCAGAGCTCTCAATAGTACCTTGTCAACACTAGAGCAGTTGAAGAAAGCTCATGAACTTGGATTTGAAACTTGCAGGTAAAGAAATTCTTGAGATGATAATATATCATGACAAGTCCATCCATCCACCCATGCTATTGTGTGATAATATCATGTTGACTTCATATAGCTGTTAATTAGACAGCAGTATCAGTCCTCGAATTATATTCTGTGATGAACAAAACATCTTTGTGTATGTGTGTGTTTCCTCTGGGTCCAGTAATAAATAAGTCCTTGACTACATATACTTTTTACTAATTATCTTTAAAAAAATCATAACCTCTTACAGAGAAAATCTAAAGATAATAAAAGATTGACAGTATGATAAACTAATTAGGAAGATGTTCAGATCATACTGTATCACTGACTAATTAGTAAGATATGTATCTGAAAAGTATTTATGATTTTTAATGACCTGATGTAAGGCCAAAGACTGAAGATGGTATGTACAGTACAGGGACTTCTGTCTTGTCAAGAAATGGTAAAAAGCAGCAAATGGTACTGTGGGGGATGAACTCCTGACATTCTAGTGGAAAAATGGCCACAGTATTAGTGCATTCTTATAATGTGTGAATGGAGAAGTTTCAGAAGACAGCCATAAAAATGATTAAAAACCCCAAAACCGTGCTGTCAAGTGACACCAATTAATTAGCCTCTGTAATTAATGATGTATAGGACAACAAATGCAGGTAATACAGACTCTTCAGTTTAGCAAAAAATAACTAGACCAAGAGACTGGAAGTTACTCACAGAAAATTTTGGATTAAAAAAATTAAGTGAGTACTAATACAACCAAATATGTAAGGATAATAATTATTGGCTGAAACGACTTACAAGGGTTGTAGTACATTCTTTGTCACACCAAAATTTCATCAAGATGAAATATCTTCCCCAAGAATGCCTTCTGTTCAAACAGTAATCAAGTCAGGACAGTCTTATGGTCTGTAAATATGTCAGAGTAGATGATCATGTCATCTTGCTTTACAAAATACATAATACACTTACTATGCAAGTCATCCTAAATATTCATATGCACAAAAAAGATTGAACTTAGGAGCTGTAAATTTGAAGTTTGTTTTGTTTTGTTTTGTTTTAAAATCAAATAACATCAATTCATGTTGGTAAACCATTATGAAGTTGAAATAAATTTCAGTAGATTTTCAACTTTAATGAAATCTCAAATAAACAGCAAATATGGAGAAATGGAATTTATCTTCTAACTGACTGGACTAGAAAAGTTCAGTGGACATTTCTCCAAAATTTTAAGACTTTCATTCTGGTACCGTTAGAAATAGTACTAGCATCAATAATGCTTGCAACTGTTTCCTGTGAATGATTTCATTTCAGTTTAGTCAGTGGTGCTTTACTTTTTTAACACCTAATGCGTGAATGTTCTTTCCCACTGCCTTACAAGTCCATGAGAACTGAATAAAGCTCCTTTCAAATTAGTAGTATTTGTACAAAGTAATTTGTAACCATGGAAAGACACATGTGCAGTGCCTTGAAAACACTCTTATACATATAAATGTCATGCACTGCCGTTGATGACAGCATATGGCATGTTCATTTTCACAAGCATTATGCCCTGGATGGTGGTGAAAAGAGGTGGGTAATAGTGGCAGGGAACAATGGACAGAAAATTCTTAGACGATTCTTCTGTGACAAGTGGGAATGTCATTTAAAATTGTACCACATAAAGACTAGACACAATTCTTTACTCTGAGGGGAAAGTCCTGCATAACATAGTAGGCATGTTCTTTCTCTAATGTTAGCATATGAACATACTTAGCATTCTGAGTTGTCCAGCACTACACAATATGGAGAGAATAAGGATCAATTCCTAACTAAAAGCCTAGGGGTAGACATTTCTAGTTCTAGCAATTATGAGTATTCTGCAATGTGGAAAGTATTTTCTGAAGTTAAAATATAAAGATAATTGAAAGAAGGATTAGAGGGAAATGGTTTTTGCAGTGGGGAGCTGTAGTTTTTCATTAATGTTACAATTCTCCCTAATTCACAGTGTAGCAGAGGACAGGTTTGGACATGTAAAGCATGTAGATAGGATTTGTTCCTCCTTTGCTTCTGGCCAGCCGTCCTACCCTCGTACTTTCATTTGTTGATCCTGTGCTAGAAGCCCTTGTCAGTAAGGCTAGGTTCTTATCAAGCTTTAGTAGGAGAGAAAAAATATACTGCATATAGTCATCAAAATACATGTGGAATGGTGAGTGAATAAGATGAATCAACAGACCATAACACAAGTAAGTGATTAATGGATTATAAAGTGTCAACATCGTAGGCTCAGTTGGAAGTGTGAGTAAAGCAGTTTATAATTCCACCTACAAGAGAGTTTCAGAATTGCAAGTTTTCAGAATTGCAAGTATCTGCACATTAGACATGTAAACGGAATGGGGCTCACAGATAAAAAACTGCAAAGCTATGAAATTTACTCCTCCCTGATAAATTGTATCCCTCAAGAAGTAAAATAAAACCCACACCAAGCCCCCATTCTCATTACCACTCTATCACACCTCCCAGCTAAATACATTGGAGTTAATCAGGTGTTACAAGATTGCAAAATAGTAATATCACATTGTGCATTATGTAGCTCTGTTAACCACAGTCTTCACTGAAGTATGTGAGCTCTGTACACAACAGCCAAGTTGTTCAACTGAAAGATACAGTAAGAATTTGTAGATGAAAGAGTGTTGTATCTGAATATTTTACTAACCTGTCAGCTTTTTCACAGTGATGTGTCTTACAATCATTCCCTATAGTACCATTTGCTCAGGTACTATAAACTGAGCCCCCAACATTTCTGTGTGAAATATCCCTGAGCAGTATGTTATGCTCAAAGCAATGAAAATGTGACTTGTGAAGAAAAAAGAAGCCAGTCTTTAGTGTCATGTAATACAACCTCACACTGAATAAAAAGTGCACTTGCCTCCCAGTCTCTCACTTCCACTGCCTTGCTCTGGAACTGATTGTCCTAGCTAATATGGTGCTCCCTTAATTCAAATGAGTTTAGCTCTAGAAATTACATGCAAAATGGTGTTGAGTGGCTGGAGACTGATGTAGCTACATGTGAGAAAGGAACACCCTTCATATACAAAAAGTATGCATAAATGCATGCACTTCTAAAAAATAATGCAAGATGAAAATAATGGCTTCTTTGTAGCTTCTTCATGTTTGAGATACCTAGACCATTTATGCCATCTGCTATAATATGTAATATGGTGTATTTTCCTCTGTTCTTCACAGGTATGGTTTTGTAGTGGGAAATATTGTTATCCCACGAATCAATCCCTATCATCTTTGTGCAGCAAATCATACTGGTATTTACAAACTTTCAGCAAACACAACTGGTCGGTATGATGCATACTGTTACAATGCGACAGGTATGTATAGGCTTTTATGATGTATTTTAGATATAGATTAACTAACAATAACATACATAATCTCCTATTTAAGGTACTGGAATGAGGGTTTCTATATTAAATATCACCTAGTTTTCACCTGAGAAGAAATACATTTTGTCAGCCTCTAGAAGTGTATCTATAATGCCAGCAATGAATTTGACCCATTTTGTCATTAGTGTGTTTTGAACTGAACCAATTTCTGCCCTTGGGACAAACTTAGTAGCTTCAGAACGGTTCATTATAACATCTTAGTGCAGTGAACCACTGCAGCAGTGAATCTAAAAGGCGTAACTGTTGTAGGCAATGGCACTCAGCTCTTCTGTTCATGCACACACGAGCTTCTATAGCAAACAACAGTTATTTGTGTTAAGGGATGCTAGCAGTGTCTGCCACCTGCAGCAGCTCCAAGGCCTGGAGTGGCCATGCCAGGCCCATGGACAGGGCTTCTGCTCTCCTGTTTGCAGGTTCATCCAGTATTTTCTTTCAGGCAAATCTCCATTCAGACATTAGGCATAGCGATTTGAGTCAGCAGCAGACCAGTTTCTTCTAAGGTTTTGAACTTTTTAATAGTTGAAAATATTTTAATAAATTATTAGGAAAATGTAGATAATCTTGTGACAGATGCTGAACACAGTATTTGAAGATAAAATCTGAATTAACTTCCAGTGTCTTGAATTTCAGTAGATTATTACATTCACAGTGGAAACAGACAGATCTTACAGAAAGCTGTAGGCAAAATTCATTGATTATTTGAATGGCAGTGACATTTTTTTATTTTGTTCTTGGTGGTAATATCATTAAAAACCATCTTTGCATTGGCATAGTATCAGGCAAGTTGCCATCCTCTGTCACCCATGGGTGACTCTTCTGCTACAGCGATGTCCATCCCCACCAGAGCTTTATAACTCCTCCCAAGTCTTATTCCCTTCTGGCACTATGAGCAGGTGGCTCACACACTGGACATGAGCATGGCACTGCAGCCTGCAAGCAGTGCTCACCAGACCAAGGCACACTCTGCCTGTGCAGAGCCCTCCATGGAGAGGACAGGGTCCCTCTGGCTAAAAAGGATTAGAGCTGCCACTGCTGCCATGACAGTGGGGCTTGTCTGCATTGAAACTGGGTCATAAAGCTATTTTCACTGATGTTGATTGCAACCATTTCCTGGAATGGTTATGGAAATGGAGAATCTCATTGTTAGCTGACAGAATAACCTTGAAGTGCCCTACCTGGGAAGGAGCAAAAAGGGAACATAGGCAGATCAGTGAATAATGTTTGATTTGGAAATTTGTTTTCAGTTGTCTACATCTGAAGCTGATGTTTTGTGATTATGTATAATTAATATGGGTATACACATGACTTTTTTCTCAATTTTCTCAAATTAATATTTTCTATTTTCTTCTTTTACAGAAACAAGGAACAAAACATGTGAGCCAATTGAAAGACTAAATACTTCTTTCCTCAACAATCAGGGTGAAATAGGTACAGTATTGATTAGAAAGACCTGCCACTTGTTTCATTTTTAGGATCTGGTTACCTTTTTTTACATAAACATTTGCTAATATTAAAAATCAAGCCAAACATAAGAAAAAGAAGTCTAGAGATGTTCAACACCAATAAAGCAATTAGTCACTTGTGTTCCTCTAAATCCTGTAGAGCTTGGTTTGTCTCAAGGTGCTACCAAACATTTTTTATATAGGTATTTGACATTTTTTAGCACCTCAGAACTGGTAATGTTTCTCTGACATATAGGAGTGCTTAAGACAGCAACCTTTCTACATCTCATTTGAGCTGCTGGTTAGAAAAGCAGCTGAAAGTGGAAGAAAAATCTCATAATAAATTATTTGTCCCGGTTCTAAAATTCTGATTGACTTTAAAGAGGCCAAGATTTTATGTTCAAAACCAAACTGTCTCATCAAAATATCAAAATATTTGATGGAGAATAGGCCCTATATGTTTGACAAATTGTTGTGGTTTAACCCAGCAGGCAGCTAAACACCACACAGCCTTTCGCTCACTCTCCCCCTCCCCAGTGGGATGGGGGAGAGAATTGAAAAAAAAAAAAGGTAAAATTCAGCTGTTGAGATAAAGACAGTTTAATAGGACAGAAAAGGAAGGGATAATAATAATAATATACAAAGCAAGTGATGCACAATGCAATTGCACACCACCCGCTGACCAATACCCAGCCAGTCCCCAGGCAGCAGTCGCTGCCCCCTTGGCCAACTCCTCCCAGTTTATATACTGAGCATGACGTCATATGGTATGGAATAGCCCTTTGGTCAGTTTGGATCAACTGTTCTAGCTGTGCCTGCTCCCAGTGTCTTGTGCACCTGGCAGAGCATGGGAAGCTGAAAAGTCCTTGACTAGCATAAGCAGTACTTAGCAACAATTAAAACATCAGTGTGTTATCAATGTTATTCTCATCCTAAATCCAAAACACAGCACTATGCCTGCTACAAGGAAGAAAATTAACTCCATCCCAGCTGAAATCAGGACACAAATATATACATCAGCGTATGTGCATTAGGCATAGTTTAGTGATGTATGATCTAGACAGATTAGATAGGATAGCAAAAATGGGTGAACTAATATTAATCCACAACTGTTTCTCTATTTTTTTTGTTATAGGACTTAAACTGTTTAGCATTACTGAAATATAGCTACGTAGCTCCTTGATACTATCAGCTGCTTAATTTCCTCTTTCCAACAGTCATTGACAATGCAGATGGCTCACGTTATAATGCAGATGGCACGCGTCATAGCGAAGAGTCCCCAACCTCAGGCGTGGATGATGAAAATGTAGGTAGTGGATCAACACATGACACAACTCCCATGGACATCTCCGTCAGGAGATCCAGCCCCTCATATTACGGAAGTGCTACTCCAGTCTCACAGCTGCCAGATCATTCTTCTGGAGGGGGTGAAAAAGAAATTCCTAGAAAAGATTCTGGTAAGGACAGTAGGTTGCCACTGTACCCCCTTTAAAATAACTGAGTGAAGGATTACATTGTTAGGGATATCATGGGGGAATGAGAAGCACTGTTTCTAATTTTTGTCCTAGAGAAGTAAAACCAGAATGCATGTCTTTGAAAGAAAACAGAAGCATTCTGAATTTCCAAGGATTTTTATGATTGCACAGGAGTACAAAGCAGCCACACATCAGCATAATTTCCCACATAAACCTTCCCAGGGTGTTGAAAATAGATGGTTCTAATAATTTGTGCTTGTTCTTATTAAAATATTTATTTCATTAAAGGCTCAAAAACATACCTAGCCATGAACACAGAGACATATGGGTATATATCCATAAGGATAACATTCTTATCTGTTCTCTAAAAGGATGAACTGACATTAAGTAATAAGAACAAGGAGGAGTTTACAGTACAAGTGATTCCTCTTCGTACCAATACGGGGCGGGAGGTGGGGGGGTGTTTAGGACATCTTACTACAGCATATTACAGAATGCACAGAGATATAAAAATGTCAAATTAAAATGTTATTAATATCTTCTTCCTTTAGGTGGTAAAGCCAAATTCTGTTCTCATGAAGCCCTACCAAATACAAATGCCATACTCTTTTCTAGGGCATTTTGTAGGGTGGCAAATTAGTGAATTAGAGTGCCTTGCCTGTATCTTGCTTTCTTCTGAAAGTGACAAGTATTTTATTTCATCTTTTATGTTGCTGTGTGGCTGAAATTATCAGAGGTCTGAAAGACTAGCTCCCATTGAACCTAAGGGATACAAACATAATTCATCTTCTAAGTACAGTACTGTGTGGCCTTTGACTACAGGCTTTTTATCAAATCACCAATAACTTACCAGTGAAGGATGCCAGTAGTTTGCATCATTATCCTCAATAAATACTGAAATGTAAAAAAAAAAAAAGCAGAAGCATTAGGATTATAAAATGACTTTTCACTGGTGGTATACTCATGATATGTTATGCTTGTTTTTCCATGTAGTTAGCATCATGAAACATAAATCCTAACATTCTCTTCCTAAGGAACTACGATCAGAGCCATTCCCCAATGTGTATGCCATGTATTTCAATTACTTGCTGTGACAACTCTTATCAACTCTGCTTACATGCAGAGTTTAGATTTTTGGACTAAATCTCAGAATATACCTCAGTAAAGAGGGGAATACAAATAACTTCACTCATTCCTCTAGAATCCCTGTCCAGATGGTATTTAGGTACAATTGGAGCTTGAATCACATGAACAGATCATTGCCAGAATGTCCATTATCACTGTAATACGTACTTCTCTTGAAATAATCTGTTTTGGTGATATCCTTACTATGTTAGTAAAGTAAGGCTATTTGGGGCTGAATTATATGAAGAACCTAGTCTGTATCTTTCTTCTCTCTTGGACCAATAAATGAAGGAATGAAGAATAATTGAAGTAGTTGTGAGTACTGGGTTGCAACTCAGTTAATGAAATACTAATGATTCATCCACCACCATACAGATGATGAAGTTTCTCCTGTATCACCTGACATCTCTTTAGTGACGGCAGCTGATGATTCCCCTGAAAAAGATGGAGGATGGTATCCTGCGAGTACTAGTAAGGTTTATGTATTATAATAACTACATCAAATATAGATTGCATTAAAACTGCTTTCTTCTTCCAGCAGGGCATTCTGGTAAGTGGTGAAGTATACATCATCTCCAATTTTGGAAAGACATTGAAAGACAGTACTTTGCAGACTGGTTAAGTCAGAAATAAATTTCCCTGCCTGGGACAAGGGGAGCAAAAACATTTGCTGTATGCTTACTTCAATGTTTATATATGAGTTCAGAAAGATTGTTGTTTTCTGTTTCCCACTGATTTTTATCACACCTGTTTACTCTATGAGGCGCCACAAATTAGTGCAACCAATTATCACTTGAAGTCCATTTATTTCTGAGGTAGAAAAGGACATTTTTGTCACTCTGTGATGAAAGTGTCTGTGATTCTAATATTAATATTTATGGTTGTGAATGTGGGTAATCCACATCAAAAAACCATGGCCTTGCTCACCAAAGCAGTGCTTTAAGTGGCAGTTCCAATTGCCAAGCCACTTGTGCACTACAAAAACTAATTTTGTCCTTGTTGGCAGTATGCATGAGAAAAAATTGGGGCCTGTCATGGCTCCACAGGCTTTGAGGGCTCAAAAGAACAGTAGAGATTTTCTCTGCTTTGTCCTTAAATAGCTGTACTGAGTGGGAAAAAATGCTTGTGATATTTTTATCAAATATGTAGTGCACAGCAGCTACAGTGAATATAAATCTTTTAAAGTCATCTTACATGTTTTAAAGTGGGACTGTACATATATTCACTCTAGTTCTTAAGTTTAGAGTGATAAAGATCTTTGCCCCAGAAAATAAAGTGAACTAAAAGGGAGCACATGTTAATTATACAGAGGAGATCTACAGAGACATGTTGTAGTAAAGACTGAACTGATAGAAATGAAAGTTTCTTCCTGCTGACTCTTTTTTTCCCACCCTGGAAGCCTGTGATAGTGAGGAATTTGCTTAATTGTTTGTTGGTTGCTGATAGATGGTCAAATAGTCTATGTGACTTGGGGGATGGTGCCCTTGTTACTGTATTTAGAAATCACAGGACAGAGTAAGAATGGTTGTATGTCTTACACAGCTAGCAAAAACTTTACTGAAAGACAGAAATAATTCAACCAAGCATCTTGTCTCAGAGGATGTGAAGGTTAGTAACACCTTATAAATATGTAGGTGGAAAAAAGAAATATCAGGTTGATTTTCCCCAAACCTTGAAAGAAAGTAGAGAATTTTCTGGTGCTTGTTTCAAGTGAAAGGTTTTGCTACAGAGTATTGCCTTGTGGGCAGGGAGAATCCCACCTGCTAACAGTGGGGAGTTTGTCTGGTTGACTCTGGTGGTGATTTTTCCTTCGTATTTATTTGCTTTTGTATGCATGTGTGACTTAGTGCTTCCTTGTACAGATGTTTCTGTACCCATTGCAAAAACCTGTGCATTGCTCCTAGGCAGGAAAGCTTTAGGTTTTCCTTTTACTACTTGATTATCAAATGTATTGATCCTAAATAAGTATGTCCCTTCCTGTTGCTAACAGTTCTCTCTCGTGGGCATGACTATTTTACAGAGGGAAAATTAGAGTTATTTAAGATTTTAAAAGATCAAAATAACTATAGAGCTATGTAATAAAAGATGTCGATACTGATATATTTGTATCATAGAAGTGATAGCATTGGCATGAATGCTTATTGGTTTAGGGTTGATAGTTTGATTCTCTGAAAAAAAAAGATCATGAAGATACTGCACCTGGGCTCTTCTGATAGTTTTAACTATTACTCAGTAACATCACTTTAAAGGCAAACAGACTCATTGCATTTAATTTTATTGCATTACAAAAGAATGAGTAATTTAGCACTCCTTTCAGAAGTTAAGTATAAACCATGCATCTCCATGAGAAGTCATCAAATATTCAGTAGCATAGGAGAAAGCTACATGGAGAACAAACAAAAAAGAAAATAAAGCCATGCCCCAGTGTCTGCTATATACATTGTGCAACAGTGCAGGCTCATTGGAATATTCCAGCCACAATTTAATTTCCCAGAGAAAAATCCCACAGACAGGATAGTAGAAAATTAAGAAATAACTAAAGAAAATTATTCAGCATATATCTTCAAATAGATGGCTGAAAATATATCTATCTAATTCTATAGTGTGGATTTTCCTTTGGTTTGGTTTGGAGCATTCCCTGAAAAAAATCTCATCACTGAAAAAAGTCTTACATCCATACTTTGGCTGATCTGACAGGAAAGCATCTGCATTGGTATATTGTATGTGGAAGGAAGCCATGAATACATATTCAACGCTTAAGAAAATGAGCTCCTAAGGCTTGCTGTAGAAAGCAGGTAGAGGTGAGAATTTTGCTGTGATTACAGCAAGTCAGATGGCAATTATTTAAATATTCATTTATTTTCTTGTTAACAGTTTTTGTGGCATTATCATTTTGTTCACAATTCTATCCCAAAGCTCCAAATCTGAGACCACCTGGGTTTTGATGGTCTGTCACTCAGAGATCAGATTTTAAATGTCCAGGTTTCCCATTTTCTGACATCAGTGTCGGAGTAGTACTAGTAGTACTAACTTTAGGGAGCAGGTAGTGACTGTGAGAAGAGACAATATTTATTCAGTCAAGGACAGCTTTTTAGAATGGCAAAATCTGTTCGGTTTTGCTGCCAAAATAGCTACACCTTGAAAAATTGCAGTTCCAAGTTTAAGTCCATACCCTTTGTACACTTCGCAGTTAACAGATAAACAAAACAGCTACTGCAGGCTGAACAACATTGGTTTATCCTGTCTTTATCCTGTCTTTATTCCTAGGTCTTGTATTTTCCAATGCTTTCATATATTGCATAAAAATTGATCAAAAATAGTGTCTACGATGTTAGTCTTCAAGGTATTTTTCTAAATTAAGTATTTATAGATTTTTTTCTGAATGAAAAAGAGTACATGATATCTTTTTTTCATCTTCAAGATATAGAAGTAATATGGTCTAAATGCTGATAAAAATACTGCTTGTGAGGAATGGCCAGAATAAAAATATTTCAAGAGAAACATTTTGAAGTATATTTTGCTTTCTTTTGGTGAATATATATATGACTTGAACTGCAGCTCTTCTTGCAAACTCTGCTTCTCAGTTTATTGATGAATACCTTTCTTTGCACAGAGAAAGGTTAAACTATCAGCTGGCTTGCTTGAGGGATTTCAATTTCTATGGTGTGCATGCCTCTATTAGCTTTGAATGCTTTTTGTCAAAATATTGGAGCGTATTTGACATAGATACATATTTTGATCTGTCACACCTAAAGATGCTATGCAGAATTAATTGACTTTACTGGACTTTCAGAGCTGGTAACACAATTTTATACTTTAGTATAATGTTTCAAACTTCACTTACACTAAAAGCATTGGATTTTTTTGCTGTTGGAGGAATGTAATGATACCACAGGTTCATACATTTGCCCTGCAACTCACATCCATCTCAGTGGCATAAGCATACTCAGGGTGCCGGTGCTGGTGGACTTGACTTGCTGGAGGAAGAGTGCTTCTCAAGAAATAATAAGATCTTGGTTGAATGAACCATGTCCTAACAGCTCCAGGGCCTCATCATGACAACCTGGAGAAAGCCACCACCCAAGCTCAGTGGAATGTGTTCTCAAACCACTGGTGGTGGTCAAATCCTGGAGAGAAGACGCAACAACACATGCAAGCAACAAAGGGTAAAGAATGTCAAGCTAAAAGGGTGCTTTCATTAGGGGCTGAATAACCAGAGCACCAGGGCAGCAAGCTTCAGAAGCATTAAATGGAGGGGGATTGAATGTGTAGTATGTGACACATTCTACACATTCACACATGTGAATGTCACTGCTTTTCGTTACCATGTGTTTGAAGCAGAAAAAGCAAAGTAGTGGGCTATCTCTCACTGGCTGTACATTTGGTAGCGATAGAACAGTTGTCCACATTGTTCATGTACTTGAGAGGTATTATGCATGTCCAAAAGGGATGAGTATGTAAGTACTTTTATGAAGGATATACTTGGATTTTTCTTTTTTCTGGTTCAGAGGCAATTTAGAAGTAGACTATTCCAATGAGAAGGACTTGTGGGAGAAAGGAAGAAAATGTTTTCAAGCCAGTACGCTATGCTCACTCTGCTAGAAGAGACAGAGTATGGTTAGGGCTGTGAGCATGCACAGCACACTGAAATGTAGCTAAGAGCCACATTGGGGCATCTTCAGCAGGGCCATGGCAGAGTGATGAATCCCTTGGGCGTGGAAGAACCGTGAGGGGATATGGACCATGGGAAGCACGGTTCTGTACACTCTCATCTGTGATTGTAAGGCTGCATGTAGGGGAGACAGGAAAGCACAACTGCTGTCAGCAGAAGACCTTGTGGGTTAGGGCTTCATGGCAGATTTAACATCATCACAGCAGATGTGACCTCAAGTGGCAATGGTTCAGATGACGAAGACTCTTCAGAGAAGATGATTCACCCAACAGTGCTTTGAGGCTGGGACAGGAGTATGGCCAAGGACCAGTATGCTCCAAGTACTAGTAAGGAACTTCCTTTCTCTTTGGATGGTTTCTTTCTTCTTTTTCCTGTCCTACCCGACGTTCCTCCTCCTTTGCCACACATATATTCTGTGAAAATTGGATGCTCTTCTCATCAACTGTTCCTTCAGAAATGTCTCTTTTGCAATTGGAAAAATCATGTGAGGTCCATATTGACAGAATTAATATTTCTTCTACCACTGCTTAAAATTCACTTCTCCATGCCTATTTGAATGCATGCACTCAGTCACGATTTTCCAAGGAAAAAAAAAAAAATCTTTTTTCCTATGTTTTTCTTTTTTGGGAAAACTGTTAAAATAATTCCAGTTCATGTTATTTAAAATCTACATCCATACAACAGTAGAATTCTTGTCTGTGGAAGAAGATGCTCAGCCACAATTTAGGGAGGCCAGACCCCAAGTGCCCTTTTCATGGGCAAGTGTCAGCAAAACAGTCTCATATTTGCTACCTTCCACTCATTTGCTATGCACTCTTCTAGCATCATCTCATTTGTTTTTTCACCTCAGATGTGTAGGCATGATGCAATCCCGCAACTCGATATTTTAATCCATAGCTTTATTTTCCTGATATGAATAGTCCCACAGTGATCATCCGATAGCTCTTTTTTAACTAAAAAAGCCATCCATACCTAAAATAATTTTGTCTCAAAACCAGAAAACCACCACATATGAGAATCAAAGCCAAATGTTGTGTGTCACTGAAGCA
Source organism: Pelecanus crispus (assembly GCF_030463565.1). NCBI lineage: Eukaryota > Metazoa > Chordata > Aves > Pelecaniformes > Pelecanidae > Pelecanus > Pelecanus crispus. The sequence goes on from NC_134648.1 coordinate 23,969,496, forward strand.
CACAGTCTGCTACTTGGCCTTATGACCAGGGAATGGCCCCAGCCCTGGAGGTTTTTTTCAGTATAGATCTTGCCATTAATGAGTATATTCTAACACTCTTACTTGTACAAAGATAATAATCTGTTCCTTTTTGGTAATTTTAATTAATTAATTAATCAATCAATTAATTAATTAATGTGTCTTTTGTCTGTGCACTTATTTACTCGGTAGTGTTTATAAATCACTGTTTATAAGCATTTTTTATTTCTGAAGATAGTGGAATATTTGTGTTTTTTCAGCAGTGGTCTTTGTTTTTAGAAGAAAATACAAAATAAGCAAGTCATCTTGTTTTGGGATTTTTTATTCTTTTGCCTAAGTTTGGGGTATTTCTGATATTAATTTATTTATTTTTGAGACTCTGTATTGGTGACTTATTCCACATGGCGTATTGCATTCCATTCTATGGCCTAGGGGTGTCTGCATGCTCCATGGATCAAAATGTATACAGTCTCTGACCATAGACTCCTGTGGAATTTTTATCTGTTCAATTGTATTATAACTTTCCTGACTAATATTAGCTTCCTGGTGGCTGTCAAGGCGCTTTTGGTTTTTGCCGACCATAGCTTTTGAGCTCAGTGGTGGATATTCTAACACGAATCTGAGTACATCTTGGGTACTTAGCAAGTATGTTTTACATGTATTCAGACACCTACCATATTCTTTAGGTCCAGCATTATTCTTCAAACTTGAGTTTAAATGTCTATAACTGCTGTAATGGTTTTGCACTCCTTCTGCTACTCATTATTCTTCTATTGCTTGTTTTCCCCATTCTTCTTGGGAAACTTTGCATCTGCCCAATGCAAAGAAAAGAATGACTGGTTTGATGTGAAGGGATTTGATAAGAAAAGTAGAGACTACAGCCAAGCTATACATGAATTTCCATTTTCCATCACCCTTATGGCACACACTAACACTAGAGTAATTCTGGTAGATGTAGAGCGTAGTCAGCACTGCATCCTCCATTGTCCTAACAGCTGTGGACTTGCAACATGAAACACTTCTGGAAATCCCCACACAAGATCATTGGAACCCCACCTATATATAAGAGGAGCAGTATCCTAGCTCTGCTGGCAGGGGTAAATCAATTAAGCATTTCAGATAATATTCAGATTTGTGACATAATTCAGTGAAGTATAACACTGTTAGGGGTGCAGCTGGTTGTAATTCCCATACCATTAGCCCTCAGTTCAGTATAATACCTCTATATTATTTGTACTAGAGCCATCAGAGGTGGCATCTATAGCATTCATCTGTCATTACAAGTCTATGTTTTGCATCTAATCTTCATTACTTGCCACTTCTCCTCATTTCTCTGGGATTTTTAAACTTGCACTGCCAGTAGTGTAATAAAACTGAGCAGATTGTAACATTTGGTGACCCACCTTGGTGAGAAAAAAAAAATTCCTTTTTCCACTTCAAAATTTCTATTGTAAAATCTGAAAAGAAAAGATGAAAAAAAGGAGCTAGTGATTCAAACACATGAAATGGTGCTACAAAGGATAATATTCTACCTCCAGATGAATGTGAACATTTTGCTATCAGTGCTAGTGCCAGTAGCCAACTGAGACACCGAAAGTGTGTTGATGTTCTTCAAGCCTGAAAACCTCTGTAGACAAAGGCTTACAGAGTGCATTCTCCAGCTATTTTTGCTGTATACTTAAATAGTTTCCAGTGAAAAATTTTTTGAAAAGCATAGCTGGATATGAGCATTGTTTTTAGGATGTTTTGGCTATAATGCACAGCTTTACCCTGTTGAGGGGAGGTGCAAAACTGAATAGCTGGAGGCACAGCTATATACAGCTGGATTGGGGGCCAGCCTTGTAATTGCATAAAATTAGATTGTACTGAAAAGAAATACATTTCACTGGGACTTGTGGAAAGCCTTTTTATACCTCTGTTAAAACAAGCCTTTTCTACATCCTGTGGTAGTTCTTTGGATTTATACAATCTGCCTCCAATAGATAGATACCTGTCTTTCTGGTTCCGAGATTGTGTTGAACAGTGAAAGTTTATACAGTTGGCATCAGAACAGGTGCTATAATCATGCAAAAATAATTTTTGTGATAACTTTCTGTTAGTTCTGAAGTGTTGTTAGATCAGTTGTATTCATATATTAGTTAATTTAAACTTTTTTTTTACAAGATAATCTATATGTGTTGGGTTTAATTACAAAAATAATGCATTACATTTGCATGAGTTCCCTCTTTATGCCAATTTCATTGCCTGAATATGAAGATAAATATTCCTCCAGTTTTGCTCTTTTTTGGGAAATAGCATAGGTTTCTCTAGCTGGTGACTTATGGCATATGTGACAGGTCCATCTCATTCTTTGCATGCTCTGATTAAGGATGTTTGCTTTACGTTTAATATATCACTCATGGAAACGTTTGATACTTAAGGCAAATATATTTCAAACTGAGTTCTAATGCTCATCTTAGTGTTATAAGTACTCTTTTTTTCCTGGTGTATCTTTTCTAAGCCATTTAATGTTCATCAGAAAATCTCTTATGGTGGTGGTACTCCAGGTGATTTCTGACTGCATCTTCTGCTATGTAAACAACAGCAAATTAAAGAATGAGCAATTAATTTATTTTATCAGTAAGAGCTTTATTACTGACTTCAAAACAAGTATGCTTTTCAACTTCAAATACGTGAACCTACTTATTTCATTCATCCAGTCCCAGAAGAAATGACAATTTCTTGTCATTTACAAGCCAGCCTTGTAATTGTGTATTTGAGATATTAACTCAAAAGAGAAAGTTCATAATCTTTTTCACTTTTAAAAACCAGAATACACAGACTCAACAGTTAAGTTAGTATTAATAAATATGAACTAGAAATGCAAGTTTTTGTTTCTATGTGTTCTTCCACTGCTTCTCCTATAGCTTTTCTCTGCCCTTGGTCATTGGGATACTTTCTAGCACACTTAAATCTTCTGGTCCTGGTGATGCTTTTGTGTGATAGGGTTTCCGAAGGACTTTTGTTTTCTTTCATCTTTTATTTCACATGAAATGCAAGAATGAAAAGAAAAAGCCAAAACACAAAAGTCAAGCACCCTTGTTGTGTAGATCATGAAGATGAGAATAATATGACTGGTGTTGGGTATTTTGATCATTATTGATTCAATCATCATCTTATCAGCACTAGTTACAAGTGAAAATGAAAAACATCAAGGACCAACCCAACATCCACCATTACATAGTGTTCATTCTGGATGGATCAGACAAGAACAAAATCCTGCAAATACCACTGGAAGTATTGAACAACATGAATATACTGTTGCAGGTGAAAATGATAGTGAAAAGGAATCTTCTCATACAGGTAATATTACAGGTCACATCTTAGTAAACTATCAGGGTTTACTAAAGTTTTAGCTTTAGGATTTTTTTACTACCAATTTTGTATTCTGAGGCCATAACAGAGGTTCTGTGAATAAACCTAAGCAATTCTGATGTTATATTAAATTCTTTTTTTAAATTATTTTATTCTTCAGACCTGTTCCTGGAGGTTTGTTTTCTCTCCTATTTGGATTGCCTGTCAATACCTATAGTAGATTAATTCCATAACTGTCTCCTACATTTTGTGTTCTGTGTTATGCAATCACAAGGTTTTAGCAGGCTATCTGCCAGGGTTATATCTGTAGGAAACAGTGAAAATACATGGGAAAATAATAATGTCAGTTGTATTTTTCACATATCTGGGAGCTGTGTTCACTCCCCTGTTGCAAGTCATTATTAGACCTGGGTTGGTTTTTTTTAGTTTTTGTTAATATGGCAATTATATCTAAATTTTTTTATCTAAAATATCTACTCAACCCACTTTTGAACAGAGACAAGATGATATGGGTCATGAAGGGAAGAAAACAAAGCATAATGTAGAATAAAAGAGAGGCTTCTCTTTTCCATCAGTTGAAGCACTTGAAAAATAAAAGATCAAATTATGCTATAAAGCTAGTAACTGAAAATTGACATATATTAGTTTCTGTTCCTGTGAGTGTACTCAGTTTACTAGTTAATGACTGATTTGCTGTACTAAGCACTGCCAACAGTGAATTTAACACAGTCATCATCTGCTTTTGCAGATTATTAAATACAGGCCACTGAAGACAAACATATCATGAACTTTATTTGAGAGGCTGTATAACGTGGATCTATTCCTTCAACTAAATGTGATCTTATTAGCAAAAGTTTTGTGTAGCTCACTGCTTCAGCAGTCCCTAAACCCACATTCCTCTAAGATACAAAACCCCACGTGTTTCATCAACATCCTTTAAAATCTGGTGATGCAGTACAATGCATTACTGGTATATATATACAAACACTGTACTATACTATTCTATACTATACTACTATAGCAGTATAATTTGGCCTATTTGCAGTTAAAATTTTAACATGCTGTGGCAATTTTCTTGGGTTTTTTTTTATTCGGTTGGGGGGGCTAAGGGGGGGTTACGCTACTTAGAAGATTTGGATACTCTTTTGCTGTGATTATCTAAAAAAAGGCTACAGATTGGTTGATTTGGACAATATCATATTTTTCTAAATAACTGCAATATCAAATATTCTCCAGTTGAATGCTGTCTTATTTACCATACACAAATCTGCAGCATGTGCTAGCCTTCCCCTCTGTCGGACTTCCTTGTCTATTTTCCTGGAGATGCTGTAACTCATAAAGCAATGAAATTTTGAGGGGGAAAATTGGATATAGTCAATACACTCAAATTCTGTGATTACAATCTTGCTGATGGGTCATATTCTTGCAGTTATTTCTGCCTTTGCTGTTCTTAATTCTGCATCAGTGGATATTGGTTTGATATTCAACCAATACAAAGTCAACAGCATGATTCAGGGAAATACTTTTGAAAAACAATGATACCTTGATTGTGAAAGGCATGTGCTCAGTTTGTGGAAGGAGTCCATCCTATTGGTGACAGTAGGCAGCTTTTCTAAACATCAACCAGAATGAGAAGCAAATCTGCTTTACTTCTCTTTGCCATTAAATGTAGTAGACATGTGAGCAAGGCCTGTCATAGAGACAAGAACCGAAGAGGAGAATAATATGAGAAATGGATCTTTATATACTGAGTTCATAATTGCTTCACCATCATCATAACAGCTATGGCCTCCAACAATGGGGCCAAACAGAACGACTCAGCACAAGACCCATTGGCGTACCCAGGTTGGGACAAGGGAGAGGATTATGCCACACAACCTGCTATAATGGATAGAATTATTCCTTCCAGAGAGAATAATCATGAAAAAGAGTCTTCCACTACAGGTACTAGTAATAATGTCAGTTATGTATATTTCATCACTTCTGTCTCTCAGATGACCTGTCATGGAAATATATTGCATCAACTGGTAGAGAGGAGTAACTTACTGATCTCTTTAAGACAATGATATAAATTATAGAGTGATTAATTTTCTCTGTGCTCTGCCTGGATGGTGGTGAGATAGAAGTTTTCAATTTTAGCTCTGTATAAAACATTTATGTTTCACTTACCAACATCACTTTTAGTGCTTTCTGTTCCTTAGTGGCGCATGACTATGGAATTGCATCTGGCTCATTACATAAGTTCTATTATTTGGTGCTGCCAAACTGTCTTCACCATAAAGTTGAATTTGTACTTATTTATATTTGTACATCAACAGGTTAATGCTTTTAATTTGTGAATATTCATCTGGGGAAAGAGTGTTCTTGTCATAGATTTTATCAAAACATTTGTCCCTCTGGTTCGTAGAATGATGAGAGAAAGGAATTTACAAAACTGGCATGACACAACATCATGATGCAGTCTTGTATAACAAATACCTTTTCTACTATCTGAATATTCTAAAACATGATATAAGAAACACATGACTTATTCCTGAAATAAGAGGAAACGTAACGTTACTCCTTTATTAAATGGACAATGCTCATAACATATTTATGATTTTGTGACAACTAGTTAAATTTCTTTTATGGTTGCTGTGTGTTCCTCTGGTGGTATCTCTTCTGTCTCATTGCTCCTGCCATTATACAGCATTAGCCAGCTATTCTGAAAAAGCAGGGCAACATAGGTTACAAAGTTGGAAAGCTGATGAAAATGAAAATAAATAGAAAAGCCTGTTTCCTTTTCTTCTTTATGATCCAATTAGAATAAAAAATATAATGTCTACTCTGCATATGAGGAAGAGAAGAACAGTGTGGGTGGTGGGTTCAGTAAACACCATACCACAAAGTAATTCTAATAGTTAAAAATCCTTCAGTAATGCCAAAACTTGGAACTGATTCTGGGAAGAAACCTAGTCTTATAACTACCATGAACACAACAATGAATTATAACCATTTTCTGTAACTTGTCACCACTCACAGAGTCTTGAGCAACAAAGGAGAATCAGTGCCTGTAGAAAGGGTTCTTTGCTGTCAGTACTGATACCTGTAACGTAAAACACACTGTAGCAGCACTTGACAGTGTCCCTGAAAGCTGAGGATCTGCGGTCAGCCTGAGATGCAGGTCAGGGACTTCTCCTGACTGCTGTCTCTATGTCCTTTCCCTGTGTCCACTGTCCTTGGGAATCTTTTGGATTAAGTAAAACAGTGGATGAGAATAGCAAATGAAAATACCTCATCAACACATTGAGAGAGCAGTGATGGTGTACGGGAGGACAGAAGGTCTCCCTTTCCTTCCCCTTTTTTTGGTGAGAAAAGGGTAGCAGTGGTTTGAAAAAAAAAAAAAAAAGAAATTCTAAGGAAAAATTAGCATTTACGCTTTCCTTTTCTTCTTCAAAATCCATTTTCATCAGGATTATTTAATCCACAACACTTAGGATTTGCCAAAGAGCTATGAAAATGAAAGATTGTGTGGATTAATATACCGTTCTTTTCTCTACTCCCTGCTCCTGTTTTCTAGATATGGAAGAGATCCTGTAAAGCTTCACAGTTTGTTGTCATCAGCCTGTTAAGCTTTACATGGTTTGACAGATCAATTGCAAATATGAAAACCCAAGTACGATTTTGCAACTTATTCAAATGTTTTCAATCAAGTCATTCTAATTATTCCTATGTAATGACAGGCCTTCTTATACTCATTTTATTCTGAAAATAATATTTTTATTTTCTCCCTTCTAAATAGTGATTACTAGGTATTTTCAAAACTGACACTTTAGGCTACAGTTGTTTGGAAATGCATCCTTTGGTATCTCATTTTTCTTAGTGATATTAACTTTTGGTGGTGTAATTCTGAATGAATATTAACCTTTATTATTCAGTTAATATTTTGGAGCGCTTGGAAATTCTGAAAGTGCATTTAATTAAGCTATGCCTATTTCTTAGCATGCTTTTGTGACATCCTTACTCTTTTGCATCAGCAGCAGTGTTAGCACTGCCAGAATAATGTGTGAAGGATGTTCATTAAATAATTTCATTCCTTAGTTTTCCATTTGAGTTAATTTTAATTCCTTCTCCTGGGAGACCAGCACACATTCTTATGATCATCTCATGGAAAAAGAGAGATGCCTAAGTAAACTTTAAAAGACATTTTTTAACATGGTGATATTGTGAATCTCAAATAGTCAGGTCTAAGTGGCTGCTACCTACTCCTTGGAAAGCCTTTAGGTGCTTTAATATACACTGAAATTCAGGAAATGAATAAGCAACTATTGAAGTGATCAATAGAGTATTAGCGAAGGAACAGACAAACCCAAAATAATATGACATATACCGAAGTTCTTGTTTGCTTGTGGCTTTTTTTTTTTTTTTCTCACTGTATATTCTACATAGGCTAAAAAAGAATAAGGTAGAGCTTGTTAAATAAAAAAAAGAGGGAAAAATACATAAGGTGGCGTTTTGTAAACATCTTTGAAGTTAACTTAGCAATCATCACAACAGTCGCAGCCTCCACTGATTTTCTGATACCAGAAGATATAACCCATGAAGCGGGGGCCCCTCGCACCATGGTAACAGCTGTTGCCTCTCCTGATGGTGCCCAACACAAAGACCCAACTCGGCCACCTCTGCCTTCAGATAATGAAGCAGGACAGGGCACTGAAGGCATCACGCATCCCACAGATGCCCCTGGGGATGAGGTCCTGCAGAGGAGCACAGCTAGCACGAACAAAGCTGGTGATGACTTGCTTCTGATGGGTACCAGTAAGAATCATGGATCATACTCATTTCCCATCCCTGGTGCGAAATGAGATGTTACTTCTTCTGAAATTTACTCCTTTCCCTGTCTTTCTCATCGTGGGGGTCTACATTCTCAGTGTGGACTTGCAGTGCAAAAATCTGTGGTGGCTTCTGTGCTGCTGACAGAATTACCTTCTGGACAAGGCATAAGGGACTCCTTGCTGGTGCACTTGGCAGTTTCTGTCCTTTGCTGAAGCGTGTTTCTGGGTGACCTCCTGACTATTCTGCAAGACATGCACTTTGGTGATTCTGAATCCCTGGCCCCATCTTGCGCATCGGCGGGATCAGGCTTGATATGCTTTGGCAGCATGACTGGTGTGGTGAAGGTGCTCTGGTGGGTTAATCAGACGGCTTGCTCCTGTGACTCAGTAGCAGCACCATCACCGGGGAGTGCCGTCCCAGTGGTGAGGGCAGGGCAATCATGGAAGAATTATGTCCCATAAATTCTGCCTTCAATTCCTTACTCCTCCTCACTGGTGGATTGCCAGGCAAGACCACCACAGATCGGGCTGCAGTATGGCCACTCACTCCTGAGTTACAGGGTCAGGTTGTTGCTGCTGTGGTCTCTTCTTCTGAAGGTCTTCCCTCTCCATCTGTCACTGGGATCTGTATATGTAGCCAACATCCCCCTCCAAAATGGCGAGCATATATATGTGGTGCTTAAGGGTCACTCGGTGGCAGTGTGCAAGAAGAAGGGGAGGCCTTCATGTCTTCTCTCCTTCTGTGCTTTGAATGAGGAAGACGGACATGCTTTCTGGCTTGCTGTGGTACAGGAAAGAGGGAAATAATGTGGGTGGTGGTTTGTGAGCGCTCACTTTTAAAGCTGATCATGCTGTCGTCATGGCAGTCACAGAGTCCGTGGATGATGCTAACCGAGAGAAAGCAACCAAGGAGCCACTGGCACCTAGCACTCCGTCTGGAAGTGAAAGTGAACAAGCAAACACCGCAGATGGTTCCCATGTCACTTGGACACCTGGAGTTTTTCCAGACATTGAAGATCATCTTAACCAATCGCAGACCCCTCTTCCTACTAGTAAGAAGAACAATTTATAACCATTTTCTGTAACTTGTCACCACTCACAGAGTCTTGAGCAACAAAGGAGAATCAGTGCCTGTAGAAAGGGTTCTTTGCTGTCAGTACTGATACCTGTAACGTAAAACACACTGTAGCAGCACTTGACAGTGTCCCTGAAAGCTGAGGATCTGCGGTCAGCCTGAGATGCAGGTCAGGGACTTCTCCTGACTGCTGTCTCTATGTCCTTTCCCTGTGTCCACTGTCCTTGGGAATCTTTTGGATTAAGTAAAACAGTGGATGAGAATAGCAAATGAAAATACCTCATCAACACATTGAGAGAGCAGTGATGGTGTACGGGAGGACAGAAGGTCTCCCTTTCCTTCCCCTTTTTTTGGTGAGAAAAGGGTAGCAGTGGTTTGAAAAAAAAAAAAAAAAGAAATTCTAAGGAAAAATTAGCATTTACGCTTTCCTTTTCTTCTTCAAAATCCATTTTCATCAGGATTATTTAATCCACAACACTTAGGATTTGCCAAAGAGCTATGAAAATGAAAGATTGTGTGGATTAATATACCGTTCTTTTCTCTACTCCCTGCTCCTGTTTTCTAGATATGGAAGAGATCCTGTAAAGCTTCACAGTTTGTTGTCATCAGCCTGTTAAGCTTTACATGGTTTGACAGATCAATTGCAAATATGAAAACCCAAGTACGATTTTGCAACTTATTCAAATGTTTTCAATCAAGTCATTCTAATTATTCCTATGTAATGACAGGCCTTCTTATACTCATTTTATTCTGAAAATAATATTTTTATTTTCTCCCTTCTAAATAGTGATTACTAGGTATTTTCAAAACTGACACTTTAGGCTACAGTTGTTTGGAAATGCATCCTTTGGTATCTCATTTTTCTTAGTGATATTAACTTTTGGTGGTGTAATTCTGAATGAATATTAACCTTTATTATTCAGTTAATATTTTGGAGCGCTTGGAAATTCTGAAAGTGCATTTAATTAAGCTATGCCTATTTCTTAGCATGCTTTTGTGACATCCTTACTCTTTTGCATCAGCAGCAGTGTTAGCACTGCCAGAATAATGTGTGAAGGATGTTCATTAAATAATTTCATTCCTTAGTTTTCCATTTGAGTTAATTTTAATTCCTTCTCCTGGGAGACCAGCACACATTCTTATGATCATCTCATGGAAAAAGAGAGATGCCTAAGTAAACTTTAAAAGACATTTTTTAACATGGTGATATTGTGAATCTCAAATAGTCAGGTCTAAGTGGCTGCTACCTACTCCTTGGAAAGCCTTTAGGTGCTTTAATATACACTGAAATTCAGGAAATGAATAAGCAACTATTGAAGTGATCAATAGAGTATTAGCGAAGGAACAGACAAACCCAAAATAATATGACATATACCGAAGTTCTTGTTTGCTTGTGGCTTTTTTTTTTTTTTTCTCACTGTATATTCTACATAGGCTAAAAAAGAATAAGGTAGAGCTTGTTAAATAAAAAAAAGAGGGAAAAATACATAAGGTGGCGTTTTGTAAACATCTTTGAAGTTAACTTAGCAATCATCACAACAGTCGCAGCCTCCACTGATTTTCTGATACCAGAAGATATAACCCATGAAGCGGGGGCCCCTCGCACCATGGTAACAGCTGTTGCCTCTCCTGATGGTGCCCAACACAAAGACCCAACTCGGCCACCTCTGCCTTCAGATAATGAAGCAGGACAGGGCACTGAAGGCATCACGCATCCCACAGATGCCCCTGGGGATGAGGTCCTGCAGAGGAGCACAGCTAGCACGAACAAAGCTGGTGATGACTTGCTTCTGATGGGTACCAGTAAGAATCATGGATCATACTCATTTCCCATCCCTGGTGCGAAATGAGATGTTACTTCTTCTGAAATTTACTCCTTTCCCTGTCTTTCTCATCGTGGGGGTCTACATTCTCAGTGTGGACTTGCAGTGCAAAAATCTGTGGTGGCTTCTGTGCTGCTGACAGAATTACCTTCTGGACAAGGCATAAGGGACTCCTTGCTGGTGCACTTGGCAGTTTCTGTCCTTTGCTGAAGCGTGTTTCTGGGTGACCTCCTGACTATTCTGCAAGACATGCACTTTGGTGATTCTGAATCCCTGGCCCCATCTTGCGCATCGGCGGGATCAGGCTTGATATGCTTTGGCAGCATGACTGGTGTGGTGAAGGTGCTCTGGTGGGTTAATCAGACGGCTTGCTCCTGTGACTCAGTAGCAGCACCATCACCGGGGAGTGCCGTCCCAGTGGTGAGGGCAGGGCAATCATGGAAGAATTATGTCCCATAAATTCTGCCTTCAATTCCTTACTCCTCCTCACTGGTGGATTGCCAGGCAAGACCACCACAGATCGGGCTGCAGTATGGCCACTCACTCCTGAGTTACAGGGTCAGGTTGTTGCTGCTGTGGTCTCTTCTTCTGAAGGTCTTCCCTCTCCATCTGTCACTGGGATCTGTATATGTAGCCAACATCCCCCTCCAAAATGGCGAGCATATATATGTGGTGCTTAAGGGTCACTCGGTGGCAGTGTGCAAGAAGAAGGGGAGGCCTTCATGTCTTCTCTCCTTCTGTGCTTTGAATGAGGAAGACGGACATGCTTTCTGGCTTGCTGTGGTACAGGAAAGAGGGAAATAATGTGGGTGGTGGTTTGTGAGCGCTCACTTTTAAAGCTGATCATGCTGTCGTCATGGCAGTCACAGAGTCCGTGGATGATGCTAACCGAGAGAAAGCAACCAAGGAGCCACTGGCACCTAGCACTCCGTCTGGAAGTGAAAGTGAACAAGCAAACACCGCAGATGGTTCCCATGTCACTTGGACACCTGGAGTTTTTCCAGACATTGAAGATCATCTTAACCAATCGCAGACCCCTCTTCCTACTAGTAAGAAGAACAATTTATAACCATTTTCTGTAACTTGTCACCACTCACAGAGTCTTGAGCAACAAAGGAGAATCAGTGCCTGTAGAAAGGGTTCTTTGCTGTCAGTACTGATACCTGTAACGTAAAACACACTGTAGCAGCACTTGACAGTGTCCCTGAAAGCTGAGGATCTGCGGTCAGCCTGAGATGCAGGTCAGGGACTTCTCCTGACTGCTGTCTCTATGTCCTTTCCCTGTGTCCACTGTCCTTGGGAATCTTTTGGATTAAGTAAAACAGTGGATGAGAATAGCAAATGAAAATACCTCATCAACACATTGAGAGAGCAGTGATGGTGTACGGGAGGACAGAAGGTCTCCCTTTCCTTCCCCTTTTTTTGGTGAGAAAAGGGTAGCAGTGGTTTGAAAAAAAAAAAAAAAAGAAATTCTAAGGAAAAATTAGCATTTACGCTTTCCTTTTCTTCTTCAAAATCCATTTTCATCAGGATTATTTAATCCACAACACTTAGGATTTGCCAAAGAGCTATGAAAATGAAAGATTGTGTGGATTAATATACCGTTCTTTTCTCTACTCCCTGCTCCTGTTTTCTAGATATGGAAGAGATCCTGTAAAGCTTCACAGTTTGTTGTCATCAGCCTGTTAAGCTTTACATGGTTTGACAGATCAATTGCAAATATGAAAACCCAAGTACGATTTTGCAACTTATTCAAATGTTTTCAATCAAGTCATTCTAATTATTCCTATGTAATGACAGGCCTTCTTATACTCATTTTATTCTGAAAATAATATTTTTATTTTCTCCCTTCTAAATAGTGATTACTAGGTATTTTCAAAACTGACACTTTAGGCTACAGTTGTTTGGAAATGCATCCTTTGGTATCTCATTTTTCTTAGTGATATTAACTTTTGGTGGTGTAATTCTGAATGAATATTAACCTTTATTATTCAGTTAATATTTTGGAGCGCTTGGAAATTCTGAAAGTGCATTTAATTAAGCTATGCCTATTTCTTAGCATGCTTTTGTGACATCCTTACTCTTTTGCATCAGCAGCAGTGTTAGCACTGCCAGAATAATGTGTGAAGGATGTTCATTAAATAATTTCATTCCTTAGTTTTCCATTTGAGTTAATTTTAATTCCTTCTCCTGGGAGACCAGCACACATTCTTATGATCATCTCATGGAAAAAGAGAGATGCCTAAGTAAACTTTAAAAGACATTTTTTAACATGGTGATATTGTGAATCTCAAATAGTCAGGTCTAAGTGGCTGCTACCTACTCCTTGGAAAGCCTTTAGGTGCTTTAATATACACTGAAATTCAGGAAATGAATAAGCAACTATTGAAGTGATCAATAGAGTATTAGCGAAGGAACAGACAAACCCAAAATAATATGACATATACCGAAGTTCTTGTTTGCTTGTGGCTTTTTTTTTTTTTTTCTCACTGTATATTCTACATAGGCTAAAAAAGAATAAGGTAGAGCTTGTTAAATAAAAAAAAGAGGGAAAAATACATAAGGTGGCGTTTTGTAAACATCTTTGAAGTTAACTTAGCAATCATCACAACAGTCGCAGCCTCCACTGATTTTCTGATACCAGAAGATATAACCCATGAAGCGGGGGCCCCTCGCACCATGGTAACAGCTGTTGCCTCTCCTGATGGTGCCCAACACAAAGACCCAACTCGGCCACCTCTGCCTTCAGATAATGAAGCAGGACAGGGCACTGAAGGCATCACGCATCCCACAGATGCCCCTGGGGATGAGGTCCTGCAGAGGAGCACAGCTAGCACGAACAAAGCTGGTGATGACTTGCTTCTGATGGGTACCAGTAAGAATCATGGATCATACTCATTTCCCATCCCTGGTGCGAAATGAGATGTTACTTCTTCTGAAATTTACTCCTTTCCCTGTCTTTCTCATCGTGGGGGTCTACATTCTCAGTGTGGACTTGCAGTGCAAAAATCTGTGGTGGCTTCTGTGCTGCTGACAGAATTACCTTCTGGACAAGGCATAAGGGACTCCTTGCTGGTGCACTTGGCAGTTTCTGTCCTTTGCTGAAGCGTGTTTCTGGGTGACCTCCTGACTATTCTGCAAGACATGCACTTTGGTGATTCTGAATCCCTGGCCCCATCTTGCGCATCGGCGGGATCAGGCTTGATATGCTTTGGCAGCATGACTGGTGTGGTGAAGGTGCTCTGGTGGGTTAATCAGACGGCTTGCTCCTGTGACTCAGTAGCAGCACCATCACCGGGGAGTGCCGTCCCAGTGGTGAGGGCAGGGCAATCATGGAAGAATTATGTCCCATAAATTCTGCCTTCAATTCCTTACTCCTCCTCACTGGTGGATTGCCAGGCAAGACCACCACAGATCGGGCTGCAGTATGGCCACTCACTCCTGAGTTACAGGGTCAGGTTGTTGCTGCTGTGGTCTCTTCTTCTGAAGGTCTTCCCTCTCCATCTGTCACTGGGATCTGTATATGTAGCCAACATCCCCCTCCAAAATGGCGAGCATATATATGTGGTGCTTAAGGGTCACTCGGTGGCAGTGTGCAAGAAGAAGGGGAGGCCTTCATGTCTTCTCTCCTTCTGTGCTTTGAATGAGGAAGACGGACATGCTTTCTGGCTTGCTGTGGTACAGGAAAGAGGGAAATAATGTGGGTGGTGGTTTGTGAGCGCTCACTTTTAAAGCTGATCATGCTGTCGTCATGGCAGTCACAGAGTCCGTGGATGATGCTAACCGAGAGAAAGCAACCAAGGAGCCACTGGCACCTAGCACTCCGTCTGGAAGTGAAAGTGAACAAGCAAACACCGCAGATGGTTCCCATGTCACTTGGACACCTGGAGTTTTTCCAGACATTGAAGATCATCTTAACCAATCGCAGACCCCTCTTCCTACTAGTAAGAAGAACAATTTATAACCATTTTCTGTAACTTGTCACCACTCACAGAGTCTTGAGCAACAAAGGAGAATCAGTGCCTGTAGAAAGGGTTCTTTGCTGTCAGTACTGATACCTGTAACGTAAAACACACTGTAGCAGCACTTGACAGTGTCCCTGAAAGCTGAGGATCTGCGGTCAGCCTGAGATGCAGGTCAGGGACTTCTCCTGACTGCTGTCTCTATGTCCTTTCCCTGTGTCCACTGTCCTTGGGAATCTTTTGGATTAAGTAAAACAGTGGATGAGAATAGCAAATGAAAATACCTCATCAACACATTGAGAGAGCAGTGATGGTGTACGGGAGGACAGAAGGTCTCCCTTTCCTTCCCCTTTTTTTGGTGAGAAAAGGGTAGCAGTGGTTTGAAAAAAAAAAAAAAAAGAAATTCTAAGGAAAAATTAGCATTTACGCTTTCCTTTTCTTCTTCAAAATCCATTTTCATCAGGATTATTTAATCCACAACACTTAGGATTTGCCAAAGAGCTATGAAAATGAAAGATTGTGTGGATTAATATACCGTTCTTTTCTCTACTCCCTGCTCCTGTTTTCTAGATATGGAAGAGATCCTGTAAAGCTTCACAGTTTGTTGTCATCAGCCTGTTAAGCTTTACATGGTTTGACAGATCAATTGCAAATATGAAAACCCAAGTACGATTTTGCAACTTATTCAAATGTTTTCAATCAAGTCATTCTAATTATTCCTATGTAATGACAGGCCTTCTTATACTCATTTTATTCTGAAAATAATATTTTTATTTTCTCCCTTCTAAATAGTGATTACTAGGTATTTTCAAAACTGACACTTTAGGCTACAGTTGTTTGGAAATGCATCCTTTGGTATCTCATTTTTCTTAGTGATATTAACTTTTGGTGGTGTAATTCTGAATGAATATTAACCTTTATTATTCAGTTAATATTTTGGAGCGCTTGGAAATTCTGAAAGTGCATTTAATTAAGCTATGCCTATTTCTTAGCATGCTTTTGTGACATCCTTACTCTTTTGCATCAGCAGCAGTGTTAGCACTGCCAGAATAATGTGTGAAGGATGTTCATTAAATAATTTCATTCCTTAGTTTTCCATTTGAGTTAATTTTAATTCCTTCTCCTGGGAGACCAGCACACATTCTTATGATCATCTCATGGAAAAAGAGAGATGCCTAAGTAAACTTTAAAAGACATTTTTTAACATGGTGATATTGTGAATCTCAAATAGTCAGGTCTAAGTGGCTGCTACCTACTCCTTGGAAAGCCTTTAGGTGCTTTAATATACACTGAAATTCAGGAAATGAATAAGCAACTATTGAAGTGATCAATAGAGTATTAGCGAAGGAACAGACAAACCCAAAATAATATGACATATACCGAAGTTCTTGTTTGCTTGTGGCTTTTTTTTTTTTTTTCTCACTGTATATTCTACATAGGCTAAAAAAGAATAAGGTAGAGCTTGTTAAATAAAAAAAAGAGGGAAAAATACATAAGGTGGCGTTTTGTAAACATCTTTGAAGTTAACTTAGCAATCATCACAACAGTCGCAGCCTCCACTGATTTTCTGATACCAGAAGATATAACCCATGAAGCGGGGGCCCCTCGCACCATGGTAACAGCTGTTGCCTCTCCTGATGGTGCCCAACACAAAGACCCAACTCGGCCACCTCTGCCTTCAGATAATGAAGCAGGACAGGGCACTGAAGGCATCACGCATCCCACAGATGCCCCTGGGGATGAGGTCCTGCAGAGGAGCACAGCTAGCACGAACAAAGCTGGTGATGACTTGCTTCTGATGGGTACCAGTAAGAATCATGGATCATACTCATTTCCCATCCCTGGTGCGAAATGAGATGTTACTTCTTCTGAAATTTACTCCTTTCCCTGTCTTTCTCATCGTGGGGGTCTACATTCTCAGTGTGGACTTGCAGTGCAAAAATCTGTGGTGGCTTCTGTGCTGCTGACAGAATTACCTTCTGGACAAGGCATAAGGGACTCCTTGCTGGTGCACTTGGCAGTTTCTGTCCTTTGCTGAAGCGTGTTTCTGGGTGACCTCCTGACTATTCTGCAAGACATGCACTTTGGTGATTCTGAATCCCTGGCCCCATCTTGCGCATCGGCGGGATCAGGCTTGATATGCTTTGGCAGCATGACTGGTGTGGTGAAGGTGCTCTGGTGGGTTAATCAGACGGCTTGCTCCTGTGACTCAGTAGCAGCACCATCACCGGGGAGTGCCGTCCCAGTGGTGAGGGCAGGGCAATCATGGAAGAATTATGTCCCATAAATTCTGCCTTCAATTCCTTACTCCTCCTCACTGGTGGATTGCCAGGCAAGACCACCACAGATCGGGCTGCAGTATGGCCACTCACTCCTGAGTTACAGGGTCAGGTTGTTGCTGCTGTGGTCTCTTCTTCTGAAGGTCTTCCCTCTCCATCTGTCACTGGGATCTGTATATGTAGCCAACATCCCCCTCCAAAATGGCGAGCATATATATGTGGTGCTTAAGGGTCACTCGGTGGCAGTGTGCAAGAAGAAGGGGAGGCCTTCATGTCTTCTCTCCTTCTGTGCTTTGAATGAGGAAGACGGACATGCTTTCTGGCTTGCTGTGGTACAGGAAAGAGGGAAATAATGTGGGTGGTGGTTTGTGAGCGCTCACTTTTAAAGCTGATCATGCTGTCGTCATGGCAGTCACAGAGTCCGTGGATGATGCTAACCGAGAGAAAGCAACCAAGGAGCCACTGGCACCTAGCACTCCGTCTGGAAGTGAAAGTGAACAAGCAAACACTGCAGATGGTTCCCATGTCACTTGGACACCTGGAGTTTTTCCAGACATTGAAGATCATCTTAACCAATCGCAGACCCCTCTTCCTACTAGTAAGAAGAACTACAAATTCCGAGCATTTTCGCTTATCCATCAGCAGGTTCTTGTTTTGGATAATGGCAATCGTCTAAAAACATGTCCACTAATCATAATTGCGAATTATTGTCATATTATGATTTCCTTTTTGTTTTTTATTATTGTTTATATCCTGCTTATAAGATGTCTTTAAAGGGAATCTCTTCCTGTGCAAAGCAGAGGTCATTTGCTAAGAGGCTTAAAATAGTGTTCTGCAAATAACCTCTTCTTATATTCTGTTATCTGTACGTGGTAACAGAACTATTACAGTGAACAAGTGTAAACTTTGTCTCATGACCATACATACATGATAGCATTTTGTCTGTCTTTTTTGCTGGGCACAAATGATAACTATGTAACACTTACTGTATGTCACTTTTCCTCCCATCTGTGTTCCCTCTACATTAGTGGAATATATATCAAAAGGAAGGTCATTCTCTGTGAAACCTTTTTTTTTCTGGGTGTATTTGCTGTTGGTATCTTGCCAGTTATGAATTTTAGCTATGTTACCAGGCTGTAACTGACATTTCATTTGTGAACAACTTTTTTTTGAAGTATTATTATTGTGATAGAGGTAGTGCAGTTAACAGTAACAGTGTTTACTTTTTACATTACATATAACCTTTCGTATTTTGTGTGTGTGGTCACACGCTTATAGTACAGGAAATGAAGGGACTTTTTCTTATTCCCAAATGCAGTTTCCATACAAATAATGATCCTAACAGTAAGGTTTTTTTTTCCAAATGTTGCTTCTTATGCACACTAAGCCAAACACTATTTTCATGCACTTTCTTGGATGTTAGTGGAACCATCCCTGGGTTTATTATGGCCAATACTCTGTGGACATTCTTTGCACATGAGCAGGATTATGTACCTATATTTTTATAGCATTATACAGCAAATCCTTTAAAGATAATCCTATTATTAATAAATTAATTAATATTAATTCATACCTTGTCAGGTAGAATTTGGCCTACTTCTTTTTATTATTATTATTTTTATATAAACCCAGTAAAATCAACCGTATCAAAGTTGCTTGAGTTATAGTATTTTGCCACAGGCACAGAGATATAAATGCAAAATATGTATTTGATAGAATTTTATTGGAAAGTTAAATCTATTTTCAATAATGGTTTCCTACTACAGCAAACTAATTTTTTTACTTTTGCTGCCCTATTCACTGAATTAATCCAAGCTACCTCCTTAATTTTATGTGCAGACATTACACACTATGAAAAAAAGTTTTCTACCTTTCCGTTTTGAGCACATAAAACCTGTAAGAGCTGGTTTGAAGATCATTTTCAAGGTGAATGTCTGTGTTGAATCTTTGCATTGTTAGTGCCCTGGCAAAGGCTTATAAGACCATATTTCCACAACTCTTCCTTTTTTCATTTATCTTCTCTTGGTGCTTTCTAAAAACACAATACAATGGAACTACTAGGACACTACCATCATCATAAAAAAGTTTATTTATTGAAGGGTTCACTCATTTGTAACATTGCGCATATAGCTGTAATGGAATGGAAACGATTCATTAATGTACTGGCAGACTATAGTTAAAGGCTTTCTCTGAACGAATGAATGGCTTAATGTAGTATACTACTTTCTTTCATTTGTTTTTTCTCTACAGCAATGTTTAAGCTGTGGTCTGACATCACAGTAATGACTGATCTGTCATCCAACTGTACATGGAATAACAAATCAGTCCACTGAAGGAACCAAAAAAATAACTGTCAAAAAGAAAAAAATCTAGTATGTCATCAAAATGAAACATAGAGAGCTTTGGAGGATCCCTCCCTGCCACTTTGCACCTCCGTAGAGCCAGAACAACAGGGGACATGACTGAATCCTGCTGCTGCTTCTCAGTGCTCAGGGGAGGGGAAGGACGAATGCAGCAGTTCTCTAAGAGCACGAATTTTAATAAATGTCTGTGTGGCTTTCTAAGGGACTTTGTAGTGGAAAAGCTCTGGCATTTCTCAGTGATGATATAAAGCACGGTAAAAAAAAATGCTGAGATGTGGGGTAGACATGTGAGTATGTTCCTCTTGGTCAGCTTTCTTGGAGACTAGATCAGGCCCCTTAGTTGCTGAATTAATGCTGTGTCCTTTGTGGTGAGGTAGCACAAACCAACTCGCCAGTCAATAAGTTTCGTGTTAATAAAAATAATGAAAACATCTGGAAAATTCATGAACTACTTGCTGGCTAAGCTTAACAGAGGGGAACAAAACATGCTTCTCAGTCTTGTATTTGCCAACTGCTATTACAAAATGAGATCAGAAATGCTAGCTAGAAATTAGTTGCAATGTGTGTTAAAGAACTTTACAGCTGATTAGAATAAGTGCTTAATTTGCTCTATTAGAGTCTGGAAGAATCGAGAGAGGTGGAGACCTGTAATATCTTTTTTGTAGTTATAATGAAGTAGTAGTCCCAAATCAAATCACTGTATCTATAGTCTGCTGATAATTTTAGACTTGGCATACCCATATGACAACAGCGTGGGCCAGAAATATAATTGCATAGAAGTCCAAGCAGCACGGCCAGCATAGCAAATACTTGAGACTAGAAGCACATATTTTGATTTAATATCTAATACCTATTAAAAAGGGCAAGGGGAACCACTTCTAAGTTACAGAGAACATTTTTTTCTATTAGGAAAAATATTTTTAATTTTTAAAGTCCCACTCTATGTATAGCTATCGAATTTGAAACCATTCAGAGAACTATCCTTCTATTTTATTAAAGCATTAGAGTTTTAGAAATTGAGATCTATCCTGTGTAAGAATAAAATTAAAAGTTTCAAAATTTCTCCATATTGGTCATTTTGGGTTTAAATAGAAAAGTAAGGATCTTTTTTTTCCCCCCCACCTCTCTCTCTTTTCTCACTCTCTCACAACAGACAAGATGTTTGACTTGTATGACAAAAACCTCTTCAAAAAGTTGCCAACATTCACATGTCTACATTTTCTCCAGAAAATTTCTAGGCAATTGCATAATTGCATCAAAACTGGAACATACGAGAGAGGCAAGAGGGGAAACACATTAATTTTGTTATTCAAAATACTAAAACTAGCCATATTTCAGATGAGTATGATGATTATAGTCTATCTAATAGTTTTCAGTATGAAATACTTTTTAATGACCTCAGCATGAACTTTCTAGAATATGTTTTTTTAATTGTGAAAGTCATAGTCTTTGTACCTTGCTGTTAAATATTCACTAAGCATATTTGGCCTAATGGATAGTTTTCTTCTTTAGGATCTACATCCATTCTATATGGTAATCAAGGACCACACAAGGGACATTATGAATCCACTACTTTCCCTGGAGAGACCACAACAAAAATAGTTTCACAACCAAGGTCAGCCCAGGTACCAGGTAAGATTTTGAAGTCATATGTTTTAGCAATTTAAGCACAGAATTGTATTAATGTGAACTGAAGTAAGAGATGAAAATGTAGGCCAAGTATAGTTGTTCAGGCTTTGTTCTGAATCAGATAATATTCATAATCTTCACTAGTAGTCTGAAAAATGGAGCATATTGTAACTCATATAAATTTCAAGCAATATCAAGATGAGAGAAATCATGCATTTGGAGAATGGGACTAAGATCCAAATAACCTTTATAAATTGATATGAAATCAGGCAAAATTCAGTAAAGATATATGCAAAGTATCATATCCATGATACTTGGTGTTTGTTGAAAATAATAGCTGAGACGAGTGTTGCAGAATAGGGCTTGCAGATTAAAATGGAATAGAAGCCACACCATGACACACTTGCAAAACAATGCAAATATATTCAGGGACATACTAACAGTAAAGTAATTTTTAAAACAGAGAAAGTAATTATCCCACTCTACTTAAGCCTAACAAGTCCAGAGCTGAAGTTCTGTGTTCAGTTCAAGGCATTGCATTAATCACATAGGAAAAACCAGAGAACAGCACAAAGAAAATTTTGGAAAGGTAACCTTTGAAGCACCTTTTGAAGATCTCATCATTTTCAGAGAAAACTGAAGGGAGATATGAGAAGAGTATGCTAGAAAAAGAATGCTTATCAGTTTTTCACCATGGAGTAATAATAGTTAACTAATTAGAAGTAGTAATTTGTTTCAAATGAAACATAGGAGACTTGTTAAAAAAAGGAGATTTGTTTCAAACAAACAAAGGAGTTAGCTCAGAGAGGATCTCTGTCTGTAATGGTAGTACAGCATAAGAAATAGGCTACTGAGGAGGCTGTGAAATCTCCTTTTGTAAAAATGTTAAGAGCAAATAGAATATTCCTCAGCCATCTTCTTATTGACCCCGTTTCACTGGAGTGAAATGTAACTGATAGAACCTCTTGGGATCCCTTCCAGTTTTGTAGTTCTTTGGGGTTTTTTTTAGAGTTTTCCCCCAAAATAGCCTTTAAAGTAAGATTTTAAATGAAAAAAATTAACATTTCACTCTACCTGAAAGTCATCCTGCTTTTGCGCCTGGGATTGCAGGTGTATCATTGCTAAGCCTTTTCTTTTGGTCTTGGAGTAAATCAGTGATACAACTCCTCTTTACCTGTGCCCACAAAAGTACAGTGCTTATAGGTCCTAACAGTGATGGGATATTTAATCTGGGTTGACCTGTGTATAGCTGAATGATGCAAATGTATTTGATTTGCACAGAAGCACAAACAGACATTCATGCAAGCTAAGAAAAAAGTCTGACACTTCAAAGAATGTAAAACAGTTTGTGTTCTTGCAGTTCCGGGAAATAGCAAAACTACATGAGATATGTTAACACACTCCCCTCCCTCAATTCTCCCCACAGAATGGCTGATCATAGTCGCTGCTCTTGTGGCACTTGCATTGATTCTTGCAGTGTGCATTGCTGTTAACAGTCGGAGAAGGTAAGGTAGCCCCTTTACTTTTTCAAAACACACTGCCTTTCTACTTTCTTCATTGAGAGGCTTCAAAGCTTTGTGAAAGAGCAGAGTAACATAACACAGGAAAGAGGTTCCTCTGCAAAGGTCTGTGACTTGAGGTGTGAGAGCCCAGGTCACTATGTCCTACACAGGTCACACATCAGTCTTCACACACATGTGAAGTCAGTAGCTGTATAAACCATTTGGTCTTTACTTGTAAATGGAAAGTAACTGTATATAGATCACAGAGAATTAATTATTCTCTACCTATTACTTATTAATAGGAAAATCCTGTCCACTGAGAGTGAAAACTATGTGAGATGGACATAGACAGCAGCAACCACAGGATGAGCTGAGTATAATGCTCCACCATTAACAGTGTTGTCTGCATACAGTGTGAAGGGCTGTATTAGACAATTGCTGTCATAGGATTAATTTGTTCCTTCCAAACAAAAGGCAGTAACACAGTTGGCAGTCACAGGGATATATTCTTACATTGCTATTTGAGCACTCAATAGCTTTATTTACTCCACTTTACAGATGAAGAAGGTGAGGAATAGAAAGTTACAGTGATCTGTGCAAAGTTAGCCAGGAAATTTGAACAAAACTCTAGCCTAAAGGATAGGCTATAATGTCCTTAACTCTTTCTTTTCTAATGTTCTTAACTTTTTCTTTTCTCTGGGTGCTGTTCTGAGGTTACTTCTCATTTGTCTTAAAGGGCTTTTTGTTACTTGAATGTTGAACCCTTTAACAGAGTAACTATTTTCTACTTGAATGTTGAATTTGAACTTTTTTTATCACTGTAACCATATAATATGTGGAGATTGTTGTTCAGGAAGCAGTGAGCAAATTTATTCCTAGTCTGTTTGTTGCAGGAAAGCACATTTTAATGTTTCTGTGAAATATTGTTCTCCAAAGCATGGCATGGATGCTAGAATAAAGTACTGCCACTGTGGTGAGGGAGCAACACAGGCAGTCCCTGCCCATCATGTGGAAGGCTTCTATGAGACAAAACAGTGCAAACTAAATGCCACATTGGCAGACAGAGTAAACTGATACAGTTTTGCTCAAGTCAGTAGTGAGATACCACCTGGTATGTTTGCCCTATGACTGTATCCACAATATCAGTGCTTCTTTAATAGTATTATTAGAGACCTGTTGAAATAAGAAAGCAATCAAGCATATGGTGAGACAGAAAATTCTATAACTTTCTTTCTGTGAAGTGATTTTGGAGTTACACAGCCTGAACGGCATGGCTTATTGATTTATATGTTACTCTGTTATGCCTTTAAAAATAGAGACTGCCATTGTTTATTCCCCCATAACCCAGAGTCACCACAGGAACAGACAGGCAGGGCCACTATGGCTAATTATAGATTGCATCTGACAAGAAATGAAACAATCTCAGAGCTGTAAATTATGCCCTAGATACCATTAATGGAAACCATATCTTTTACTTCGAGCTTCTATGCAGCTGAGAGTGAGTTGCAAAGGAAGAAAGTTTATGTGGGTACATATATGTGTATGAATGCATGGATTAGACCCTAGTAGTATGTGTTAATCACTGTGAGGAAAACTTTTTGAAGCAGGGATGTACCCTGATATGCTTGAAACAAGTGAAATTCTTTCTTTCACTTTAGCAGGATCCAAATGATAACATGAATAAGTCAAGAATCCTTTCTTCATCTATTCTGATAAGTGCTGAAATATGCTGAAAATTCATAGAAAGTTGCTGTGCAGTCAGCATACTGCATGTTGAATGCCAACTAATCCAAAACTAACACTGCAGCACTGTTATCAGAAAACTGGATAGCTGAGAAAGGAGGATTGAACATTTCAGTGTTAGCTGAGCAGTAAGCTGAGAACGTTTCAAGCATTAGTTTATTTAAAAGGTGAGAACGATCTGTGTTTTTATTTATGTAATGCTGTCAGTTACACCATTTTTTAAATGAATGCAAACTGCGGCATCTCCAGTTTCAGTCTCATTCTGATTGTCTGAAAAAGCCTAATGAAGTGTAGGCCTTAGTTTCAAGGTAGTTAACTTCCTGATTCAGAAATCAATAGATTTAGCCATTCTAGTTAGGAGGTCAGTATGGCAGAGATTTCCAGCATTTCAAACAACCAGTTGGGCCTTCTCAGTAACTAGAAAATTGCTTGGCTATAGTATTTCCTTTTTTTAATTTTTTTTTTTTTTTTTTTTTTTTTAAATTGGTGTTGACATAAATTATCTTAACCAAAACCCAAAATGGCCAAAGTTCAGTGTGGTCCTATTTAGTTAGTTATTCCTCTTGTTGCAAAGACAACTGCTTCTGCCTGGTGCATGGTGTAAAAGTGTTAGGATCTCCTTCCAGGGTCCAACAAAAGATGCTGCCAAGCCTGACCACCACATCAGGAAAGACACTCTGAGCTGCTCTTTTGAGAGGCTGTGGAGCTCTACAGCTCCTCGCTGGCCTCTTTCATCATTTCATGGCTGCAGAGCAGGAATCATTCCCAAGAGTGTGTGTTACATTAGCACAGTGAACTGAGCTTCTTCAGATAAAATGACCCTCATCTATCAGTCAGTAAGCATGAAAAAAGTAATATTTCAGAAGGATAATAGTATAACTGAACTGCCAGATTTGTCATTCATATTGAGAATACTCATTTCATATTGAAAATATGTGTCATTTAAGAAAGCATTTTAACGTACAAATTCACAGAGACATTGTCCCTCTTAAGAGAGCTGTGCTTTGTATATTCAGTTTACACAAGGCTGTTGAAGGCCTAGTAGGATGTTCAGCACTATGTAGCCAGAGAACCATCTTAAGAGTCTGGGGCAAATCTGACAGATGTGTACCTTTTTATTACCCTGAAGAATACTCAGCCCATGTTGACCAGCATGCACCAGTTTTGGACTGTGACTTTTAAAAAGACTGACTCTGTGTGTGTGTTTTCATTCAGAACTACATATAGAGTTTATTGGGCAGCACTGCAGTGCATGTAACTTTGAAAGCACAGTAGCTATTCCCTACCTTAATATCACAAGGAGCTATGCTGTTGATAGTAGCAAGAGTAGTTCTCTGTATGTCCTTACTGTTGGGAGGCTTCTAGGCCTGACATGCTAATACAAAGAAGGAAAAAGTTATCTTGTATAATGAGGTGAGACCTTGATCCAAATTTTCAGCTGTCTCAAGAACTTGAGCATTTTCAAAGGTGTGGTCCCAAGTCTGGATTTAGAATGACCCTGTCCTTATAGTGGGATATATACAAGGTTCATAAATGTAGATATATCCAAATGTTAGAAAATCTTTTCCAGCTTTCAATAATGAATGTTATCCCTATCTGTAACGATAGATACAAATCAAATAAGTGAGCTCCTGCCAAATTTTCTGCATGTAACGGTGGATGCTTTCAAAAATAAAATATGCAGTATGGAGAAACTTTGCACTTTACATTGTATAAGTCTGCACTGGCAGACGCAAGTTTCACTTCCAAGCATCTTAAATACTGACTTTCAGCCTTTTTCTTATTTCTGTTAGTCTCCATTTATAGTACGTATTTTCTTTTTCTTTCTTTCTAGATGTGGGCAGAAGAAAAAGCTAGTGATTAACAATGGCAAAAGGGCAGTGGAGGACAGGAAGACAAGTGGATTAAATGGAGATGCCAGCAAATCACAAGAAATGGTGCACTTGGTTCATAAAGAGCAGTCAAATGACCGAACAGGAGCATGTGACGAATTCCTGACCGTTAATGAAACACAAAATCATCAGGAGCTTGACATGAAGAGTGGAGTGTAATGGCACCAAGTTGCCAAATAGATCAGAGCTGGGGAAATCAAAATCACATGGAACTTGGACAGGAATTCATAGATGCACTCTGCTACTGATGCCTTTTGAACATAATTAAACATAAATTTTATTCAATTTTTAATAATTTTAAAATTATGTCTGGGTTACAAAATTGATATTTGCTTTCTGAAATAAGCCCCCAAGAGTTGCATATTGTTTTTAGTTCCCAGTTCCTACACAGAGGACACTCACTGTGTCTTGGGTGTTAGGAGGGATGCAAGTTTACATCATTGTTCCCCAGATGGAGGGTCTTCACTGTGCGGAGCTACAGAAGTATCCAGTCACTCCATCTTACAGGCATCTAAGGTACTAAACTTGCCATGGCACAAGAATAAGTGAGGAACAAATGTGAAGAGCAAAAACCAAGTTTAAACCAAAAAGGCCTCCTATACAATGTCTAAAACATCTGAATCCTTCAGAAATGCCTTCCAGCCAGGAAGAGCAGTAGGTGCATTCAGAGTCTGCCAGTATAAAAAAAAGTGACATTTTATAATGATTTATGGCTTGGTCTGCAATGAGGGAAACCCAGAAGGACAAAATTTATTTATCTCTATTTTTAAATGTCTATGGGCATACAGCAAGTCTTCTTGGGAGGAGGAATAAAGAGATGAAAACATGAGCTGATGCATAATAAACTTCCATACTTTATTATCCTAACAATCTGTACAGTTATCCTTAAGTTTTTGAGGTGTTCATTGCACTTCCCCCTCGCTCCTTCATTGGTCATAGTTTGTGCATGTTTTTAATGAGTCTGTTAGTTAGGTTAATGAATAAAACAGAATGACCCCAGCTCTATCACACATGCACAACTCAAAAAATTGGAGATCATTAGGGAAGGTGACAGTATTTTATTCCTGAAGAATAGGTCTCTATCTTCTTCTGCTCCATTTTACTTAGGAGATGCTGAGCCTCATAAAACTTGTTTCCCCTATAACTATAAACACCAGTTTCCTGATATTTTAAAAGTTGTCTTTCTGTGATCTCGCTCACTTCCTCTAAATTCTATTTCATCCACGTCTTCCCCTCTGCTTTTTAAAAATACCGAAAGAAACATTGCTTGGTTATTGGTACCTGAAGTTCAAATTCTACAGAAAAGATCAAAGGAAATTAAAGGAAACTCTCGCAGCCATGTAATATAGTAAAGTAGCTGCAGCTGCATTGTTATATGCTTTTGTTTTGTTCTTATGTGTCTGTTATGTAAAGTATTTGTATTAAACTATGATGCTGTGCATTATATTGATATGAATTGTCAGAAAGAAAATTATTTACTACCAGCGGTCTGTGCCATTTTTAAGAGAACGCATTGGAATGGAGAGAGAATGTTAACTTCTAATTGGGCTGCCTCAAAAAAATGCAAGTAAAAACGATCTAAGGTAATTGCAACCAGTGGTCTGTGTCAGTTGTGGGATGGGGAATGTCCTGTAGCAGGGTTATTCAAGTGTTCCTGCTCAGCACCTGTCTCTGAAACTGTTCTGCTAAAGCATGTTATTTTATGTTCTCCATCTGAAGTAATTTGGAGGATGAGTATTCAGCTGGCTAAATACTAACATTAGCTAGCACAGATCTTTACTGAAACATAAAGCACAAGACTGTTGATTATATTTCTCAGTCAGAGCCCTCCAGCAGTTTCCTATGTGTTTCATTGAGTTGCTTAGTGCTCTGGTATCTGCAGGCAGATCTCAGAGGCAATTTACACCTGGGCAAAAGGTCCCAAGGTGAGGTGTGATTTTAAAGTACATATAGGATCTTTTCTGACTTTATGTAGGTCAGCATGTTTCAACTATGAACAGTCACACAGCTCGTGGTCCAAAGGTGTTCAAACAAGCTGAAGTTAATAGGGTCAAGGTGATTTACACTATCAGTACTTGTGGTCCACTGTCAAACTTCTCAGACCTTTAATGTATTTTAATACTGAACTGTGTAATGGGAAGTCTGTTGACTTTGTGCATTGATTTTTGTTTAATTCCTGTAATATTTTAAAGCAAGCTTTTCTATTTGTCATTATAAATCAAAATGATCTGTTGAAGGCTGTGTTTAAACTGGTGTTATGTATTCATTTCACTAAGTATGGTGAACCAGAGGAAGACTTATTCCTCTCTCTAAATCCTAATTAAATATAGGTCTCAATCAAAAGGAGATATTTCATTGTCTTGAAGGCTAAATTTTTCTTTAAAAAAAAAGAAAAAAGCTCTGGCATGTTATTTATCTCCCTATTCAGATGTTTAATGGAGAAATCCACAGACTCCTTCCTAGTTTATCTAATGTTCAGTAGCTATAAATGCATGGACAACACTGGTTAGATTCTTTTTATATTTTTAAATAGGGAGATGCTCAAGTTCTTTTTACAGAGGCAATGACATTATTTTATATATGCTGATTCTTTTTAGATTATGTCATGTGATCCATGTGTAATTAAGTTTCATTATAGTTACAAAACTAGATGGCTATTTCATGTGTGTAATATAGTACATATTTTTATTAATCTTGGATTTATTATTTGAGGGGTGGTTTGTCGTGTGTATGTATTTTTTATATAGAGCACTTGATACTTGCATATTTATTTAACAGATTAATCAGAATGGAAGAAAATATAATCTATAAATTGTAACTAGAAATAATATTACTAAAAACACATTGAACTGTAAAATAAGCTTCCAAAAATAAACTTGATTCCACACTGAGGATAAAAAGTAAGAAAGGCATTATTAGTGGGAGAGCATTCAGCAGGATAGTCATGTTTAGTACTGGTGAGCCAGGGGTCATTTTTTCTGCTTGCAAACTCTAAGCCAGGCTCAGCTGAATGCTGTGTGACCTTGTCTGCTCTGCCAGCTTCCCAGATTACTCTGGGACCTAGTCATTAACTCAGCTTCCCCACAGAAGCAGACTGCTTGGTCCAATTTAAGATCAGCCCAGTAAAATCTTGAAGACTATTCCTGGCTCATTGAACCAATGGCATTTGGGAGAGCACAGCATCCAGCAAGATCCAGCCCTTCCTTCAGGGTGCTGACAAACCAGCTGGGTCTTGGTATACCTTTGGTGCCTGGGAAGAATGAGGATCTCTCCTGAAAGTGCTGAGGAGACCAGGCTGGACTTAGAACAGACCCCACAATCAGCTTGTGTTATTCCTTTGTCTTGAACAGTTTTAAATAAACGTAATCCAGACCACCTCTTTCATGGAAATACTGTCTAAAGCAGTAAGCATATTTAAGAGCGGGATTGTAAGTTTTATAAGAATATAATAATTTTATGAAACAATCCGGGGTGATTGTTTGACCTGTATTTCCTTGAAGACTTTACAAGGAATATTTGATTAAAGCAGAGAGAGGATATGCAGCCATCATGTCTACCTGCATGGATGTTTTAAATTCTTTCTATAACATCTGTTCCAAAATTGTATTACTGCACAATGTTTTTCACATGATAGGGATGTCTTTTGTGTGTCCTTTGTCAACAACAACAGCCTCTACACTAAGTAGAAGCATGTTGCTGGAATATTGGTAGAAGACAACTACAAGTGTCTCTTTAGCACATAGAAACAATGCTGGGCAGGGACAGAGGTCAGTATATCATCCTGGTTAGGGCTGGTCCTAATTACTCTTTTTGTACATGAAGGAAGAAAATTGAATCTTCTGACAACTGTGTTCTTCCTCATCATACACAGATGCCAGGATATTTTGTAAGCCAGCAGTTAACGGGTTTATTTTATGCTATATTAGGCCACTAGCCAGTAATTATTTCTTAGCCTTATTAAACAATTCAAGGTTCTGGCTTCTCTGCTTGCAAGAGATTTGATTAGTCAAATACAAACTCTTTGGTTAACCACAGGTGCTGATTAGTTTTCCTGTGTGGAGGGGAAAAGGACAAAAAGGTGGCAGGAAAAGTGCTGTGCTGTGCTGTTCCTTGGGGTGCAGTTCCAGCTGTGTGGGAGTGGGTGACAAAACTCTTGTTCCTTACAGGGGGCAAGAATTGTGCAAAGGTATTTTGGGGGTGGGAGCTCTGGGGGATTAGGGACAGAGGGAGGATGCAGTCATTGGGAGACGAAGTAAAGTGAGAGTGAAACTTCTGGAAAAGTCTCTTCAACACCCCCAGGACACTGGCACTTGAATGTTTCACAGCTCCAAGAAGGAAAAAAGAATTGGCCTTTTCCTGTGAACCCCCCACCTCCAAGTGACCCTCTGCATTCACCACCTCATTTGCAAACTGATTTTGAATAATTTTCCCCTGGTAGCTTATTTCTCATTATTACTGTGCCATGCTGCATGTGGCATTCACCAACACCATGCTGAGAGCAAGCAGCTGTGATGATGAGAAATGAGAGGCAAAGTGCAAATTTAGCAAAGATGAGTAACAGTGTCTTTTGCACAGCACAGAGACAGTACTTTTTGTCTTCCCTGTCTCACCCATTTGGAGTAAGGTTAGCAATGGCAAGATTTTGAGAACATTTCTCTTCTTGCTCATCTTCCTGTTTTTAAAGTACCAGCCTTACATGAATCTTCACAGAGGCCAAATGTGCTGCTGCACAGTTTTTTGAAAAGTTGAAATTGAAGAAGTGAATCCATCATCAAAGAAGCCCTCCTGACCTCAAGGGAGCTGATTATTGTAAATTGTATTGTAGTGCAGGTAAAGCAGAGGCAGTGAAAACTTTACATGCGCTTTAAACACAGCCTTCTTTGAATTTTGTCTGGATGGTTCTTGCAAGCATTAGAAAGGTTTTGCCTGAGCAACAGCTTCAAGGAGTCTCAAACTTTCTATTAAAACTTCTTACTCTACAGTCAAAAGTGTTTTGGATGAACAAATGAATGGATTAAACCCATTTTCATACATTCTTTGCCACACAAATCTGCATTGAACGTTGATGTGAATGTCATTAGTTTTGTGTTTTCTTTCAGAAAAAAGAAAAACAAATTATGAAGTTTTGGATCAAAACAAGTCCACAAAGACTATCAAATGAGAAGATGAGTATTTTTTGTTTTCAGAAATAGACATAGTTTTAGCTGGTTTTAATATCCCAGATAGAAGATCTAGCTCTGCAAAATTACTTTTTTTTTTTTTTTTTTTTTTTTAAAGATTCACCATGCCTAACACATAATACAGCTTTCCCTTTGTACTAAAATGAAATTCTTACAAGCAATTTATTTCCCATTGGAAAAAATGTCTGCGTAAATTTACAGTAAAATAGGATTTGTCAAGTCAAATAGGATCTGATATAAATTTAAGTGCAAGTATCAGAAAACCCTCAAGCATTTTCTTATTAGGTAAAAGTCTAACTCTGAAACACCCACTTAACTCAGACTTTAGCTCAACAGCCGCTTTCTTCTGGTGCTGAAGCTGAGGCAAGAGGCTGCCTTGTAAGTGATGCCAAAGGCACAGCTGAAGTTAAAGGCGTGTAGGGTGGCAGTGGGAAATCAACATACAGCTCATAGGCAGTGGAGGCTCTGTACATCAAGCAGGTCCCAGGTCTGCCGAGTTAGTCCTGAAGTCCTTCAAACTCCCAAGGCAACCCAGGTCAGAGGAGGATGAGATAAGGCATTTTCCACCTCTTCTCCAGAGGCTGTAAGTTTTGAACCTGGCATCTGAAAGCCTTGCCTCAGGCAATCATGTTAGGGTGGTGTCAGCTTTAACACCCATATACTAGTCCCATGTTGCAGTTTATAAATGGTTTGGTTTCAGCAGAGTTGTAGCTTTAAATCTAAATTTACTTGCAGTCATTGGTGTACATCTAGCTACTCACACCACATACTCAAAAGGCTTTTTTTTCCCCCCTGGCTTAATCCGGGGGGGAAAAAAAAAAAAAAAAGCCTAAATAATTTTCATTTCACTGAGACTTCACACTTTCATTTTACCCAGAACAAACAGTAATAAACTGGGTATTTTTTGACTTGTGATTGGACATTAAGTCTGAGTTTATATTCACCACTTTTTATTAGCCTACTCTTTTCAATAACAAGCATCTGGCTCAGGGCTGCTGCTGCAAATTGCTAGCAGCACCCTTACTGTAACTCAGGGAGAGAGTTTTCAGCAGCTTTCAGCCTGAGCCTGTAGGATGAGTTTTTCTAAGGTTAGCCTATCATAGCTGAGCCCTGTATCCAAGACACAGTGATCTCAGCTGACAACAGCATGACAAGGGAGAGAAAAGTCTTCCTGCAAGTGCTCTGGACTACAACTGTCAATGATACAAGCCTCACAGCAAATCTCTAGAAAAAGTATGTTGGGTTCATTTTACTTTTTGGATCTACAAATGATTCACTGTTTTGGCTTTGCTCAAGCACTGGCAATGTATGTCTAAATGCTGCCTGTCTATCTGTACCCTACTGTGCAAGGACATGGGGTTTGTTTTACTGAAAAACTGTTTTACGATCATCCACTCAAATTAAGCATATTTCGTTTTGCAGCAGTAGGTCATCAGATTCACCAGTGGAGACATGTTTATAGTTATCAGGTATTTCCCTGCAGTTCTTTGGTGGTTCATCCTCTAGTTAATGTTTCTTTCATTCGTCAAGAGAAAGTCTGAAATGAACTCTTTGATGCTTGTTTGTTCAGCTAGTGACTTAAAAAACAAACTTACCCTTTGTTCAAGGAGGGTGACTTCCTGCCCCTGTGCAGAGGACAGATATAAAGCCTACCTGCAGGTTACATGCCAGTCAAAAATGAGAGAAACCAGGTTCAGAAACAGCTCACAGGGTCAGTCTGCTACTCATTAACTGTGAGTTAAAAGTGCGGGTCTTCCTCAAGGGAGCCTTTTTTAGAGCAATCGTCATTCATATGGAGAAATGCCTTCAAAATCCATTGCTAAAAAGTAAGCTAACAAAGCTTATTTGATCCTGGCAACTTAGGTAATACTAGTAACCTAGGTGAAACAGTGGAATGAATCTTGAGTAAATTTCCTAGCCCGGGCCCTCTTCTTTCCCCTTCACAGATTTGGGAGTCAGCTTTTCTCGCTTGCACATCTCCACAGCAGCATTTCTTAAGTGGTGTCCATGGACCAGGGGAGAGCAATCCATGGAGCACCTTTGGGCACCCAAGTAAGAAAAGAGCCAAGTGGAGGTAGATCAGTCTTACAAACAACTATGGGAAAGGCAAACATATTTTTAGTTCAGTCACAAGTGAGAATGAATAGCACAACACTGTGAAAGACAGACCCTAGGTTTCTTTTCTAAATACTTGTCCTTGTACTACAGAAGTGCCATAAACAGTGTGAGATCTTGTTCCTCTGGATCCCATCCCTGCAAGGTTTGGTGGGCAGCAGTCAGCCTTGTAATTTGTCTGTCTACGCAGACACATTTTGCTTATCACCACAGAACCTGCCTGCCTTGCTAACGCCACTGTGACCACAAGACATGATCTTGCGTGCAATCTAGTTTCCTTCCTGCACCTGCTGTAGCAGGAGAGTGCTTTTCTTGCATGCTGTCCACGTGAGACAGCAGACAGCTGCCTGCTGAGGCTGTGAAGCTGCCTCAGTTTTGTGTACCTGCACAGGACTCTGCACAGCTCGGGCGTGCTTCGGCAGCACAGTGGCACTAAACCCTGCTGGGGTATTTGTACATTCTTGCAGTATAAGTGCTTGTGGCAAATAACTCTTGCTAGCCCAACTGAGTGTAATTTTTAATGTTTTCCTCCTAAAGCACTGTAAGTTGGGGCCACCTGTTTCTTTCATATCCTTGTCCTGTTTACATGTACTATCTAATAGAAAGGAGAAGACTGTTTAAGGCTTAGCAGCCCTGAAGTGTTCTCTCAGGGGTTTTTTCATGCCTGAGACCGGATATAGAAATATTTGTTAATATGGGTCAATAATTCATGACTTTTATAGCACCTTATAGCAGATGTTTTCCTGTAGAGAGGGACACGTTCCAGATACAAAGACACTCCTGCAATAATCTGTTTCGGTAAGGCTGAGGACATGGAGAAAGAGGGTCACACAAGGGGTTTGCAAGGGCTTAGAGAATCAGCCTTTGGGGTATGTATTTTCAAAAGAGACAACTTCATATAATTGCAGAATTGGGTCCTGCATGGGTTGGGTTTTTTAGGTCATTCTTGCAGAAACATTGCTTTGAAAAAAGCAACAAACAGGTCACAGTGTCGAGCCTTTCATTTCAAACTTTTTCATATGATGTGTAATAAAAAAATAATCACCTTTTATTTGAAGGAATTCGAATGTACACAGTGCACATAAAATTATGTGAGTGATGGAGAATCCTGAGCACAATAAACTTCGGGAGGGAATTTTACGTCAGCAGCGTGCATTTATTAACAACATTTGTTGACGAGGCCAGATCAGGACGTTTCTGCTTCTGGCAGAAAGCAGCAACGTGGTACAGAAATGGCAGGAGATAGCTGGGGCCTCAGATTTATCTTTTGCCCAAAGATCTTTCTACTGCTGCATTAGCACTTGGTTTGTTACTGACTCAAAGGGCAGACCGCCAGCTGAAGCACTGCCAAAGCCACTTCCTGCTGTGCCTGGATTTTCTTTGGAAACTTCTCAAGTGGATGCTGGCCTCAGTTAGACTAGTAAGAAGTAAGCCCAGGGTTGTGCAGACTGTTAAACCTGACAACCTGGGTTTCAGCTATGTGTCTTGGTCACACAACGGTAGTTACGCTATTTCCATAATGTATGCTACTCTAAGCATAAATGTTGGAGCTTTCTCTCCATACTTGGCAACTGCCAGTCCTCTGGGCCATGGTTCGCTC
The DNA here is from genome assembly GCF_030463565.1 of Pelecanus crispus. NCBI lineage: Eukaryota > Metazoa > Chordata > Aves > Pelecaniformes > Pelecanidae > Pelecanus > Pelecanus crispus. The sequence continues at coordinate 24,004,845 of NC_134648.1, forward strand.
CATGAGCATCATGTACTAAATAGAGTTGATTTCTTTACAAAGTGCTTCAGGGGTTCAGCTACAGGCTTTATTTATTACTTGTTTAGAAAGGCTATGAGGAAGAGATTTATTTTTTAGCAGCCAGGGGAGGGAAGTAGGTTTCTAAAGCAACTGCAACCATTGCATTGTATCTTCCTACTCTTCTAACATCTCTTCCCACTTCTCTAGACTTCATTGCCAAGATCTGTAGTTAGCGCATCCTGGCGTTTGTGGCAAATGAGCTCAGTTGCAGCTGGCACCTTGGAATATTTGGAGGAAACAGTGAGGGGTGAGATTTCTAACACTTTGGCAAAGTCGGGTCCATCTTCTACCCTGCCTGCAGTTTTCAGGACATGCAGCCTCTCCCATCAGACTGCTTTATGTAAACTTCTACCCAAAGTGTTCCCACATTGAGCCCAGGCTGACATTAAAACTCATGGATATAAGCCATGAAAATTATGAATCAACATTTATTGATGATATGTACATAAGGGGTACAACACTTAGTGAAATATTATATTCACAACTATTTCCAGTACAGAAAGAATGTCTAGTTTGTTTTATACATGAAAGTTACATAAATCAGTTCACACTGTAAGAAAGCATTAAAAGCAAATGACTGCTGATTGTTCTAAGGAGGAAAGGAGCTGAACTACAAAAACAGACTCAGTCTATGAGGCATTCCAACTACAATAGACAAGAACAGGGTACAGAGTTTGGAGAAATTTTACCATCTGCATTTATTAGTTTTTAAATAAACTGTGCTATAGATACCGTACAGTACATGATTTCAAAATCTGGGGAACTTTCTGAGTGTAAGGAAAAGACCAGCCTTATCCCTCTTCCTTTTTATCCTTTTTACATGAAACATTTCAAAACATTCCAGCTTGTACCTGGTCGCTTTGAAAAGGGGGCAAGGGATGATGAATAGGCAGTGCACAGAACTGTAGTGTGCAGTTCATACTGAAGCATCGTAATGGGTCTCACCAAGCAGGATACTTCCTGTGCTTTGGGGCCCGATTTTGATCTCTTTCCATTTACAGGGGATGATTATATTTATGAGAACCAGGCCCAGGGTATCTAGGAACGAACCAGCTGCTTCTTGCTGTCCCAAGCTCTTTCAGAACCACCTTCAGGTTTTGCCCCAGAAAGGTCTTATTTTCTCACAGATCTGAACTGTAGTCCTGATTTCAGAAGATTTTTGCCACTGACTATATACTTCATATGTCTGTTTTATGATCAGAGATACTTTTTATAAATAACACACCTGTACAACAACCACCACAGTAGCTCAAGAAGCATTTAGTTTTGCATTTAATTCCCAGTAGCTATTAATATCCTTTTTTAACAACGGAAGAAACAGTGTACCTTTGCCCATAAGTGTATTCATTTTTCTCAAGACTGCTCCTGCCAAGGGGATGAATCAGAGGTTCCTACTTTGACTTCTTGCGCACTCTGGAGAGAACCAGCAGCCCCTGCTGCCTGCAGCCTTGCCCAGACACAGCTGTGTGACTGCACTTGCTTTGCTGGCATCTGTGGTCAAGGAGGAACGGGAAGTGACTCAGAGGGATCCTGTGATGCCATGACGTGACTGAGCGTTGAATGAAGCACAGTGCACAAAAAGTCAAAAGCAGCCAGAGCATCCAGCGGGAATGCAGTTAGATGGATTTCCCCTGATACATTGTGCCAATTTAAACAGTGACTTACTAAACTTCTGGTGATAGAGTCCCAACATTTCAAGCAAACAAGAAGAAAACAAACCAGAAACTAATCTTTCTATGTGAATATTAATTCTTAATGTCATAACAACTGCATTCACACTGCAGCAAATCTATGCTAGGATCACTTTCACTCACTGCCAGGGAACTACACACATGCAGGTACTAACACATACCACACTGGTTAGATAGCTGAAAACTAAAAATAACATATTTACAGTAAGTTGGCTGCATACATGATTCTGAATGTTATCAGAACAGGATACTAAGCTGTGGAACCTAATCAGCTGAATGGCCAAAAGGAAACAAATCCAGACACATATGAAAAACAGAAAGTAGAACAAAATTTTAAAAGACAGTCTAATTTTCTACTATGGCTCAATACACAGAAACCAATTAAATTAAATTAAAACACTGCTACGCATATGAACCATTTCACTGAAATTACATGTTCATAGCTACATTATCTACTCTAAGTGCAGAGAGGCACTGGACATCATGCTTCAACAAAATGTCAAAACTGGTATCAATAAGGTTTTGCAGCTATTAGTAACTCAGCACTATCCTACCTGTGGTTCCTATTAAGATAATACCTGGTACATATGATTTAAAATACAATAAAAAGATTAAAATACAAGTGTATATCAACAGACTTCCTACATGTATATCTATTAGAAATTTAGTCTCTGAAACCTCAGCAGAATAACATGGCCTCACAGATTTCTGAATAGTTGAAGAGATACCCAGTATCAGTCACACTGGGACAGCAGTACTTGTTATTCAATGTTTTCTTTGTTTTGAATCACAGTCAAAGAGCTAGTAGGCTATAAAAGATTTTTTGTGATATAATTGTTATGAATATTTATATTAATTTCTTTTTATTCTTCTAAAACCAGTTCCTTGTTAATTAAATAGAAATTATTATAGCCACAGTCTTAATGCCAATAGATATTTACCTAATGGGAACAGATGACCATAACAGAGGAGCAACTCTCACTTGTCCTAGTCAAAAAATATAGTGGTTGTTCTCTTTAAAATACATAAGAAAGCAGGAGGTATTTGTATGGATGCTACCCAGTTACATTGGTCCCATGGTAGTTCTGTTGGTCCCTTTTCAAGAATGCAAAGGTAGGTGGCCAAATCATGAACTCTTTCCACAGGCTGAACTCATATACACTGTATTGTAGCAAGATGGACTGGGTACCTGCTAACATATTTTTTTTTTGCCTACCCAGATCTCCGGTTTTCTATAAACTGTATTCTGAGTTAGTCAATTACACATGATCAGATCCTAAGAAAGAACTGCAGGATTTGGCAAAGGTAACACAAGGAAAAATGACAAAAATGGGGGATGATTGCCCAAGACAGTCAATCTAGAAGATTGTTCAGATTATTATAACATTGTTCCATAACAAACTGCAGCATTTAAGGACATCTTGAAATTCCTATTTGCTTCTTGCATTTTGTGCTTTGTTTATAATTCATCACTAAACATAACAGAAAAATATTTCATCGATCCTAAATGTTATAAGAAAACTGGTTTTATTCTAAGGTACAGATCATCTTTAAAGGATTATCCCCCTACCTTATACTGTCATATAGAAAACATTATAAGAAAATACGTGTCTGTAAATTACAGATACTCAGTAATTTAGTTCAGTCTACACTGTAGTTTCTAGAGAACTAGTATAAACCCCTAAAACCTATATTAATAACTAAATCAGTATTGAGCATATAATATTTAACAATATAAATATATATGCTTTTTTTTTTTCTCATGCATTCTACAAGGTAGAGTTCACACCAGATATTTAAGATAGGAGCAGGATATGTTGGATCGAAGTGTATGCAATTATCTTTAAGAAAGAAGGACAACCTGTATTACACAAGAACTCACAAGCCCATACAAAACACCAAAATGGAAATGCTATAATCTACAATACTGACTGCAAAATCAATTTGTAAACAGAGTTTGCATACAGTCTTTGAAAAACTGTAGGAAAAAAACAGAAAAGAATGATACAAAAATCCCTGCAAACTATACTATTTATGTACAAAGCAATATACAGGTACCAGACAATCCAGGTTGTACGATGCTGCCTATGACAGTTTCCCTTTGTATAATGGTGCATTATTAAAAACAACTGCAGAACTCCTCAATTTTGAAAAATCAGACTAGAAGGATTGGGGACACTGGCATCAATCAGCATTGGCTCTGCAGCAGAATGTAGTTAGTACTGAAAGGGGATCAAAGGTTGGGTGAAGTGATCAATCTCACAAGTCTTACCTCCCCAAATCCTGCATTAGCCTGTTGGTTATTTCCATCCTGGACTGGAAGATACCTACTCAGTGTCTCAGTCATATGCTCTACGTTTATTCAGTGTCTGGAGCCTGGGTTTTCCATAAGATTCATAGTTGCAACTGCACAACCACTTTATCTGTTAGAATTTGTATCAACCGGTAGTGGGAAGTCACCAGGTTTCCCCCGAGCAGAGGAAGATGTCTCTGGGATAGTGGGCACATGCGAGGGATGGTTCCTTAGAGCCTTGTGCCAGGGAGCCCACTCATACAAGAAGTAAAAGAATTACCAGCGCCTGGGCACCAGCAGCAGGTTGACTCATTCATAGCAGCAGATTTCAATTTAACATCAAACATGATCAGGAGGAAAAAATAAGGGTACAGGCTGTACCCAGGCACTGTTGCTGGGGACTGTACCAGGAGTCCTGCTCAGAACTGCAGAGTCTGTGCTTTGTCTGAGGACCATGGAGAGATACAGCCTTGGTGTCTATGTGGGAAGAAAGATCAATGACTTTGGAAAGAATATGCACTAAATACATTGTTTCAGGTAAATTGTGAGCAGGAACATAACACTTTCAAAAATAACATGAAGCTGAGTAATTTGTTTACAGCTGGACTGTCTTCTTTGACACTTCGGTATTGCAATTTTTTTTTTTTTTTTTTTTTTTTTTAGTACTTGAAGCTACACTCTATATATCGTTATTCAGACAAAGGAAATCAGGTAAATATTTTCCTTCAAAGTCATCAATATGACTGGAGAGAATAAAATAACTCATCTTCCTGAGAGTGCTTTCTGCTGGGAATGGGAGCTTCTACATAGTCTTACATGGTGATTTATAGCTGCAGTGAATTGTCCCAATGGACTATACACTTATCATAATAACTAATATGAAAAATACCTTAATCGTGGCCTTAGAAGTCACAGTAATAAAATGAAGGATAGACTTCTGGCTCATAACAGAATAATATTACAGTACATTTTTATAAAGTGCCCTTATTTATCCTTCTGTAAATTAATTCAAATGCAGCAATAAAAATAATTGAATGGAACTTAATGAAATGAGAAACAGTTACACCTTTACATCTCCACAAAAGGATTCTTCTGAGCCCAGCACTAAAGCTCAGAGCCTTTTGAAAGATAATTACAGAAGTGAATGTCAGAGGTGAGGTTTAATACTGCCTATGGTTTTGGGGATTTGTGCGATTGCTGCTGTGTTGCTACAACAAGGCTGCAACAACACAAGTGAAGGCAAGGAAGCAAAGAAAATCCGGGCAATTGCCAGAATAAATTTATTCAAACACTGTCGCTGCAGCTTCTCAGATGAACAGTCTGCTCTTCTGAGTATCTACTGCTGGAAAACTAATGACCCTGGGAGTGATGGAAAACAAATCAGATATCTGTATTACTCATATGCTTTAAAGTGGCACAAAGTTTGGAATTCCATGTGCTTTGAGAAAGAAATAGAGATCAGCTGTATCTGAGGGGAGAAATGGAAAAAACTGTAATGATAGTGATCCTTATTTTTGTGCTGAATTTTAAATTCACTGGTGGACTCATAGCATAGAAAAAATTAGGCAAAAAAGAAGCATCTTGGCAGGAATCTTTTGGATGTGAGAATCAAGGTCATTATAAATAGCAGGAAAAGACTATTGCCTAGGATGGGATTGTGAAATGTCTTACAACTTAATGGAGGCAGGAAGGGACTTGACCTTTCCTGGAAGCCCATGACTCCCATAGATTTCAGTGGGGCTTTCATGTAGTGAGAGCATTGCAGGCACAGGTTTTACTACAGCAAACACAGGTTTTCAAAGACGTACTGAGTTTCTCACCAATTCAAATAGAAGGAGCACATCCCAAAATATTGTTCAAATAGCTTATTTCCTACCTATTTGAAGCACCTTCCTGTACAAGACCCACGCATGTTTCTAACAACGCTGGTGCAGCCTTTGTCTTCTAAAGGAAGCAGTGAAGAAACAAATTCAGTAGCAAAGTGCTCCACCTCTTCTGTAATTTTAACGTACAGTGTGCTTTAGTTTCAATGAACAGATACTAAGAGAATGCCGACCTAGCTTCAGCAGTAAATGCATCAAGCCAATGCACAAGCATGTACATAATTAAACATGCAATTAGCTGAATCTTTGCCTGGTCTAGACTCTTCCATGTGCCAGTGTGCTGTCAGCAATCCAAAGGGCAAAGGATATCACAGTTGCACAGACAAGGGTGGGGGGAACTGGCAGAGCAGCAAGTGAGATTAATGTAGAAAAAAAATGTCAAATTTGTTTAGTAACTACACAGAAAACTAATCACTTTCCACTGTGTGTTTCCTTTAAGTGTGCCACCCCAGCACTGTGAACAAATACAAAAGATTTGCCAGATGCAAAATGCATCAACACTCCTAGTGAAACTAAAGAGACTGGCCAGTAACCAGCATTGCCTGCTGAAATGTGAACCTTGTATTACTTGAAGTGGCCGGTCCCTGGGTTATTTTCTGTTTATTTAGTTAAGTAGCAACCTAGCCTCATGTGGAATGAGCAAATCGAGAAATGCAAGCCAAGAGTGAGTTACATTTTCCCAGACAAATAGAAAGCTTTTTGATGGTTAAATACAGTGCTGCACTGGAATAACACTATGTTAAATATTCAGTCAGGCTAAAAGCAGAGGAGTATACCAAAACCAACATTCCTCCTTCTCCCACATCCACATTTATATAGAGAAATACCATTGTAATTATCTTTTGAAACGTCCCTGAGTTACTGTATCTACAGAATTACTATTTTAAAATCACAGTCTGCTATTCTAGTCCTATCAAAAGACCCAAATTTATTCTCCCTTACGTGGGTGGGGTTTCTCTAGCATCTCATTCCTTCCTCGCCTAGTCTCCATCCAAAGAAGCACTGTTCAAAGGACAATACGTCCCAAGTGGGTAAGTGTAAGCATATTCTAAGTGTTTCTCAATTTATAATTTTGTGGAGCTGCCTAGTCACATGTTGCTGGCATTCCTATTTGTTTCCAGCTGCTAAACAGTTTCAAATGACAGCTAGAAGCGTATGGACCTGTTTTGTAAAGCTACTTTCAAGGCAAGCAATCGGTGCTACAGCGAAGAGGATGGAAAGTCATCTATTAATGGGCAAGCTGTGCCATGAAACAGCTCAGGAATGCTGGGTATAAACCAGGATAAACATTATGTGTTATTCTGGGATATAACTACCACCCAAGTCACAGCAAATTTCACTTAATGTGAGCCAGCACCCTCAGAGTAGGGAACGTTTTAGAGCACCCACACACCGTTCCAGGCACATTTCTGGCACATAACCCAGTGATAAAAATGTATTTGAATGCAAACTGGGAGAAGCAGTAGCTAGCTATAGGTTAACTCTGGATATGCTAATATCAATGACTGAAGAAAAGAGAAGACAACCTGCCTACCACTTTTCTGAATATCCTACAATTCCACCCTTCACAAAAAAAAAAAACCCTTAAAATGCTTCAGGAGGCCTCTGGAAAAGGTCTCCACCTCTAATACATGTTAGAGGCCTACAGAATTCACAGCGGTTCCACATTTTTTAAATTATATATGCAATTTTGCTTAGGATTGTAGCCAGGGCATGCAAGTGAGGCCAAAAGTACAATGGCAAGAAAAATATTCCACAACAACATATGCTTACATGAAGGATACTCTGACAATGGAGTTGATCTTGCACATCATTAATCATACAAGTAGCCTTGGCTGGCTCAGGTCCGTGTGCTTTTTCAGAGATATTTATATGAATGCAGATGAGCAAAAGCAGATCATATTTATGTTTTAATAGTTTCTACAGAGCCAAATACCACTCTACAGTTAAACACATTATTCCTGTTTAAACCCATGACACATCTGAGCACAGAGACCGAATGACCTATTTCTGTAAATGTTTCAACTCTGTTTTCTGCCATTTTTAAGTTCACCGTATGCTCATATTCTGATTCATTCTGAGAACCTCAGAGAACCTATGTGGCTCAGCTTTGCTATACAACATTGCTAATAGTATAATGGCAATCACCAGTGTCTTAAAATTGCTGACTATTAACAAGCAGCTTTAAAAACACTGCACAAGGTGATTATTGTGACTAATTTCTTCTGACAGGATGAGTCGGCTATACTATGTTGACAAAACACCATCTCGTTAATTCAGATGCCATGTGGTCTAAAGAAACATTTATCTGATATTAGAGAGTTACATGAATTGTTACTCTGCAAAAGAGAGAGAAATGTACATTCAATGTACTGGTCTAAATCCTGAAATTCTGGTTTATTCTTCATTCAGTCCTAACCCTGGCCAAATTCTATTAACCTTATATGGAATTTGTCTTAGCAATGAATCCAGGATTTAGCCATTCTCTGAAATGTAACATACGCTTGAAAGAAGGCTTTTACTTCATACCAAATGTTACTCATGATCACATTCAAAACCTCCCAGTTTCTTAGAGTAATGGATTCAGAATTTGTTTATAGCTCATTATCAAGTACCCAATCATGACATCCGTGATCAATCTTAGTATTACTTTATTTAAGTAGTCCCATCCACATGAGGTATCCCTCTGATATCAGTCGAGCAGGGTGAATTGTAAGGTGCTACCTATTTTGATCAAGAATAACTTTGATTAAGCATAACTGAGCCCATAGTATTCTGTATTTTGTACGTCAGGCATACATTTAGTGAAGGAGCTAGCACCCCTGCAATAATACTGCCTTATATTATATGATGCATTGTGGTCACAAAGCAGCACAGCCCCATCATAAAATAAAGGCTGCATCTGCCCTGGGACAGCTGATAAAAACGTATCACATGCACATACAAATCTAAGGTCTTGTCTTGATGGTAAGTATTAGTTGTACTGATCTAACAAAATGTCTGGGATAATTTATTGACTTCTATAACTTAATCTTGGCCCTGGATCCAAGTTCAGTTTAAAGGACAACTAGGCACAAAAATACAGTGCTTGTTATTATTAAAACAAATAAAAATCTTTATGGACATTTCCAGAGATATTTTAGCCATACAGTGCTAAATAGATCAGGTATGCCACAAGAGCCACCAAAACACTCAAAGGTTTATGTGGTATTAGGATTCTCTTGTATTTGTGACCCTGAGTCCCTGTAGTGAACCGTACTGGCACTTTGATCTTCCCGTTTTGCAGCATTTACATTCTCTGTGTCTTGAATGAAAGGGGAGGCGGGTGAGAGCACATTGCATTGCATGGAGTACTCTCCAGTTGCATCATCGAAAGAGTAACACAAAGGAGACAGGTGGTTACGGATCATTGCTTGGCAAAGACACTACAATGGCTTGATGAGATCTTTGCTAAGTTTCAGTTAAGAGATTAAGTAAGCAGAAACTGTTCATGTTAAACAGAAAAAAGAGAAATCTTCTTTAATCATGATATCGTTTGCCAGAAGATAGCTTCAGGGCTTATTAAAGATGGAACTAGGAATCTTTTCCCTTAGTTGTCACATTTCCAAGGCTCCTCTTCAACAACGCTGAAGTCTGCAGATTTGCCATTGGTTGCCATTGTTACCTGCAAGTAATTATCATCAACAACCGACTTAAAGGCCAAGGCACTTTGACAAGAAAAGTCATGAGTTTTATATGGAAGATAATGATATTTACAGGAATTACATACACCATATCTTATTATATATGTAAAATGTATTTATTCAGAATTCACAATGCTCCCAAATAGTGAGACTCCTGTTCATTTATTATACTGACTAGAAAACATTAGCAGTAGGAAAAAAGTTCCATATTTTCTTAGCCTTTGCTGTAGTTTTTTTTAAAATAAATATTTCAGATTCTACTCCTTTCTATCTCCTATAGATTTCTCTGCATTATTTCAAAAACAGATTACTTTTTTTTAATGTAGAAATTAATATTTTTTCAGTGGAATTCCTTAGCAAAGCAGGATAGCTGATGCAAGGACATGAAAAATATGCAAGGCCAGAATAATCATAGATGTGTATCTATAAGAACTCACCTACAATTACACCACCTTTAAAGAAATGCAGGAAAAGATACACTGTGGAAATATTGTTCATCTTACCACTATTGCTAACAATGTAGTGAAAGATTTTGACTGTAGTCAGACCAAAAATTCATAGTAATACTATGTTTGTCTCACACAAAGTACAGCAAAACATCACTCTTGCCTGTAAAGATAACATGCTAAAATTTTTAGGTTTTAAGTATGGTAGAAGACCTGTACTGATCTACCAACTCACAGTAAACACTGGCCAGTACGTTTCCCAGAAATCACCATAAACAAACCCATGCTTCAAGAAAGATAGCTCCAGCCAAATGACTTAAAAAATTTAAAAAAGGTAAAATGTCAGTTTAACTTTACAACAGTGATCTAGATCTTTATAACTGTGAGAGAACCTTTCATTTAATTCTAAATGGGTGGCTCACTCTTTCCTAACTTACCTTGTAAATTACCATCCTCAGCTTCAAATGAAAACTTAAAGACAGAGCTGAAATCCCCATGCTGGATAAACTGGATGCATGGAAGCATTGGGACATGGAAACATGACAAAATGCACTGCTTTTTTAAATAAAGTCAAGCTTTTTCTTAGATAATTGAAAGGGGGAAACATGCAAATACAGGAATGAACAGCTTATTCAGAAATTAAAATCACATAGAGTCATGTGAAATATGATAATAAAAAAGTACAAAAATATCATGCAATAACAACCACTCTACCCCTATATAAAGGTAGACCTCTTATTAAAAATATACATTGACCATGCAAAATTATAAACTACTAGCATTATACATGGAATTTATTACAGAAAGTAATTAGAAAGGACATGCTGGTAAATTAGCTTTTCCAAATTCTGACCAGAGTTGCAGTGAGCTTTTTAACCCACCAGTGCATTTCACAGGATGAGCAGATGTCTCTTGAGATTTAACAGCTGGCTATTTTGAAGTCCCAAATCCTACACTCTTGCTTTTGCTACTTTTAACACTCGGGAGCTGTAGACCACTTTCAACATGATCCAAATGCTTTGCAAATGTCAGCATATATTCATAGCTTATAAAGTAGACCGTAACATCACATCCTTTTGTCAGCTTACAGACACATGGACAAGACAAGTGACCTGCCCAAAGCCAGTCTTGTGCTCAATCCAGTAAACCCTGGCTCTTTTCATGAATTTCAAAGTGCAAAATGGGACCGCAAAAATTTTAATTAAAGGATGTGCTTAGAATGACATACCGCACCATTAGTCCATGTTTTTGAGGTAAGCTAATGTTGCAACTGAGGGAAATGATAAGAGAAACTGAAGGAGAAAAGAAATTGCAGCACGTATTGCATCAACAGGCTACTACTTTCTAGCTTGACTTGGATGTCTGTGCAAATCTGAGAGACTGGAAGGAGATAAAATTATGAGTATTCTGTTCCATGAACCTGATTCAGACTGATATATGGTAGCTGAATTTGTCTTAAACCCACTGAAATTAGCATAGTCTATTTCACTGAAAAACAGTTTTCCAAAAGTTCCAAAAGAAGTTAACCAAAAAGTGTGTGTGTGTGTGTGTGTGCGCGTGTGCATGCTTATTTTTAATTAAAAAAATCTTTAATCATAGAATCATAGAATTGTCTAGGTTGGAAAAGACATTTAAGATCTTTTTTGAGAAATATAAATTAATGACAATTTTTAATTTTGTGTAAGCATTCCCATTTCAAAATTTTTTTCTTTAATTTTTCTTACGGAAAAAGAGTGCGTCAGAAGAGGAAGGGGAGAGCCATATCAGAACAAAATGCTTGTTTTCATTTTAAAAAAACATTTTATTAGAAACTTGGAAGATTCAGGGAAAAATTGAGGATAAGATGAAAGTGTTTTCTTTCCTGAATTAAGTATGACTTTTTCCCCTGGAAATTCAGGTTTGGCCTGACATTATCTAGAAGTAAGCATTAGAAAAAAATACATTCTAAAGAACATTTCCAGCCAGGCTGGAGACAGGTGAAAGTGATAGAATAAGACTTATATTTCCAATATATATGGTGATCTGCTAATGGACTTAGTATAGGCATTCACAGTTAGATACTGGCTCATTTGTGGCAACTGGAAGATGCAAGAAAATCTGTTTGGATAAATGGCTAAGGTAGGCTCACTGGCAAGTTCACCGTGTCAAAGACAGTGTACAGGATCAGATCAGAGTATTAATAAATAAAAAAAGACTATAAAACGAAAAGTTCCAGCTTGTTTCACTCCCTTTCTCCTTTAAAAAAACTTTCTCTTGCTTTTAAACTGCCCTGTCCTAGTGGTGGGTGCTTAGCTAACCACTAACCTCCCCAACTGTTTTCTCATTCAACTGGTGGGGTTTCTCAAGCTCACTTTGCTCTGATCAAAACATTATTATGACTATTAATAATTCATGTCAGTTACAGCAAGGATTAGAGAGAGAATGTGATATTTGTGTCTTCATGACTCAGGAATGATGACAGAGGCAAAGCGTAAGCATGCTGTAAGTGTGCAGGAGCATTCTGATGCTAAAGTGCATTCAACATGTCCATCTCTGAAGAGCATATCATGGAAGGCAGTCAGAAAATAACACCTGCATCTGAATTGCATCTATCCTTCATTTAGGTTTGCAATTAAGTTCTCTGTTGCCATAGAAAATTAAGTAAATGTCCCTAGGAGGTGATGCCATATTCTCTGCATCTTGGCATATTCCATAATACACTGCATCTTGCCTTTTGATATGTAAACAATGTACATGATTTTTTCCCCTCAAATGACAACTTTTAACAAGAGTGCAAAAAACCCATCTTTTGAACTGCTCAAACTCATTCAAAATGTCTGGAGTTCATGGACCTTGTTATCACATTGTTATTTGCAGAATGATTTGAAAAATACATGCAGGTTAAAAAATAAGATAAAATAAAGCATGCAGTGCTATATACATGTCTCAATATCCATAAATGTGAAAGGTACCTTGCACTCATCTACTATGACTGAGTTGTGAGCTGCAAAAACACATTGGTTTGAGTTGTTTTCCCTATGATTTTTCATGTCGTCATAGATTGACTGAGTCTTGGTCATTTCAATGTCTTCATGCCCTTTATGATGGGAATCAATGGTGTCAAGTTCTGCCTTGGAAAGGTGGTAGACAATGCCAGCACCAAAAGAATCCCCCACTACATTGACTGACGTTCTCATCCGGTCCCTACAAAAGAAGCAAAAGGCAGAGGCTGAATGGCATGAGGAAGAAAAAGTAGGGCATGGCAGCCCTGTTAATGTTACAGTTACTGCATTTATTTCAGAAAGTTTAAAGCATCTTTAGAACAGAAAGATGGGAGCTTTCAAGTGAAATTGAAAAAGCTTGCTTTCCCAGGGGACTTGTTCAGAAAGGGAGGATGTGCAAACTCCCATGTGTCTCAGCTGCTCATACTCATGGATTTTGGCAAAGAACTTGCGCTAGAGACACAGCCAAACTGCAGAGCTGTGCTTGACTGAGATATCTCCAGCACCTGCTTCTGGAGCTGAAGGTTTCAATGTCAGGGTGCCAGGCTCACATCATTGCCCTTTTTTTTAATCTCAGTTTATCAGAGAACTGAACTTAATGCATACAGAGAAAAGGATTTTGAATCTGATGAAGTGTTCTCATCTCTGGGACGGATTAAGAAATGGCCTCTCCCTTTACTCTCAGTGAGCAAACTATAGGGGAAAAAACGCCTGAAATATCTCCATAAGGCTCAGGCCACTGAAGCTCCCCTCCTGGCACCATCTTTACAGACGGTCATCTGTTAGCATGGCAGCATGCCCACTCACACTACCATACGCCAGAGCTCAGCATATGAGCCAACCAAATATAGGTCATGGCCTACAAAATTATGAGCCTGTGCCAGCATTTCAGTAACAAGTGCCCCTTGTTGTAGGAGGGTGCCGACAGAGGCTCACATGCTTCATTACAAAGAAACGTGTTTGTTGGCACTTCCTGGACAGGATGCCATTGGACAGACATGCCATCTTTCTCCTGTCTTCTTTTTAGAATGTGGCTCTGTCAGCAGTGAACTCATACTTGTGGATTTTCCCTGATTTCAGAATTCTGCCCCAAACCTGCCCAAAATTCTGCAAAAATAGGAGGTGGTCTTACAGACCACTGCAGGACTATAGGCTCCTGCCTGCTTTCCTGCTGCAGGTAGGCTATATTACACATGTTGAAATAATTTACAATCTAATTTGCCTCTTCATATCTGAACTAAACATAAGACTCCTAAAAACCTTCTGGCTGAGGGTTGCAATTTAAAGCTACTGCAGCAACTGAGTCTAGCTTTGTGAAATAGGTCAGAGAAGCGATTACACTGATTGATTCTCAGAGGTGTATCCATGAAGACTCATTTACACAAAATGGGCAGGTTGAACAGTGTGGACATTTGCCAAGTGACAGAAAAGCCAGCACCTAAGACCTCATTTCCCATGATGGTGATTAATTTGAAAACACCCTTTCTAGTATTGCTGGTACTAGATTTGTGTGACATCTCCTTTTCCCGTAGAACACTGAGAAAAACACCCTCTAAATATATAAACCCCAAACTGATAAACATTCATTACACATGCCTGTTCGTGGCCATGATAACTTTTGAGCCCTTTTTATCATCTTTGCTCTAAATATCTGTAAATCTGCTTTTCCCAGCTGTGGAACTCTATTGCCTTTCAAGTTCCTCCTCTCCTTCTCTACATTACCATGCTTACATATTTGGAGTTTGTGGTGTAATATCTTAGTTGAAGCAGTTCATTTTTATTCTTTAGTCATCAAAAGAATACCCAGAAAGAAAAAAACCCTCCAACAATCCCCCCAAAACCCAAACAAACTAACAACCCATAGGAGGAAAACATCCTTCCAGTTTTGCTTCACACAAATCAAATGCTTTATACAGTTCTCATCCCATGCCTGTGAAGAGTGTTTTAAACCTGGTCAGTTTGCCAGAATAGGAAAATATGACTTTCCAAGTTTAATCTTTAATTAAGACCATCAAATATACTGAACCCAGCAATATAGCTCCACAAAAACAACACCTGCTTATTTTTTTTTTAATGAGTGGTATTAAATTTTGAAAGGATTCACTGATGCCAGACAATGGAGGGATAGTATAGGATTCAAAAAAACCAAGGTGGAGACAATACATAAATACAATTGAGGCACAATTCAAATTCTGAAAGGGTCATTTGAGGAGATGCTCCAGTCCTATGCATGTACCACTATCCAAGAGATTCAGCGATACAAACTGCACACTACTGCAGAACATGCTCTACTGTGTGAACCAAAGTAAACAAGTAAGTTCCTTACAACAGAAAGGACAAAGTCTCAGCTGTCAGGAATCAACAGCAAAGTGCCACTGACCTCTTTTGGGCCAAAGAACACCCTAAGAAGAACAAAGATGACTGTACTTACTCTTTTGTTAAAAAAACCCCAACCAATTAATTCCAGCTATGCTGGAATGATGTAAACAAAATCATTATAGGAAAGTTGCAGTCCAGTAAATTACTTGCCTCAACACAGCTACTTCTGCATTGTCCATAACAGCTTCTGAGAGGAATAATAGGACTGAAAGTCAAACTTCTCTCTCAAAAGCCAACTCAATATCTGGTAAGAATGGGGTTCGGAATAACTGGGAAGTAATTCTTTAAATCCTGATAAGGGTTAATGCCTAATTTCCTCAAACTGGCATAAAACAGAAGAACTGGAGGATTAACAATGCTTAGAATAGAAATGAGAAACCTAGAATAGAAATGAGAAAACTGAATCAAGCCCCCCTGTTATTAATGTCATACTACCTATATAGCATGCTAGTATGCAAAAAAGTTACTCCTGTTCCCTGAAAGCTTGCAAACCTGGTATATCAACCTACTAGATTTTAGAAAGAAGATTAAAATCTTAGCACACCTGCTAAGTCAGACACCAGGTGACATGTCTAACTTGCCTTATCTCTTTGTCATTATAGCAAAGAGCTCCTGTTTTCTATAGTTTAATTCGATTTATATAAGGCCCTGTTTATAACATCCAGATGTCAACTGGGTCTGAATATTCTGAATTTAGATCTAAGCCAAGGAACAGAGTCAGAACTCAAGCAATCTTCTTCTGAGGTACTGAATGAAGGTTTAAATATTGGATCATCTATCCAAGCCCATTTTCTCTAATTTCTCTCTCTTCACTGCAAAATACCGCTGTATTTGAGGTTGTGCTATGATATTCGCTAAGCTTGTCAGTCTCACATCTGGAAAGTAGCCAGCTTCTGGCTAGAGCAAAAGAAGTTGGTTTTATTCCAGCTGTTGACATATAATTACTGTCATATTAAATGTCACTGCTGTGTTGTGCTTAGTTTTAAACTGAGAAACTATGAGAGTTGTGAAATCTTGGGAAACTTGCCTGGTGAAGAGCTCACACTGTGTATGTACATATGGGAGGGGGAAAGGTTGAGCAACCTAATCTCTAGATATTGAAGAGGCTTGAGAAGAAATTGATACAGAAACCTTTTGGCTCCAATTTGAAGGAGAGAGTGCCAAGTGCCAAAAGTCAGCTTTGTGTTACACCAAATTGTGCAAAACGGGTTTTGGTAAGACTACAGTTTCAGATGATAGTTGTATAGTAAAATCAATTGATGGTCTGATATTTTCTTTCATCAGAAATATTGAAAAACTCATAGAGTAGGACATTTTTTAAAAGCTTTCTTTATCTGGAATTGAAATGTTATAAAAGACCTATTCCAAATATTTCTACATGGTTGGTTGCATTTACACACTGGTCATAGAAAAGTGGCTGGAATTGGGTCTTAAATATTTTATTAACTTTCTCTTCCACATTCTGTTAGAAATACTGCTGTAATGTTATTTGATGATCTAAAGAAATGGAAGAAGACAATGTTTGTAAGTAAAGAAAATGTCTTATTATGACCTTTTGTTTCAGGTATTCTTTAGGTCTGGTTTGTGTGCCCAAAAGCTTGCTCAAAAGTTGGCTTGTGTGCCTTTTCTTAACATCAGCAATGTCAGCAGCATCATTTTCAATATTTCATTAGATCATCGTGGCTACCACAACACAACCACTGGAAGATGGAAAATAAAGCTATTAGCTGTTGACATATGTTAATTAGCACAACACTTCCACCAACAAACTTTGTCTGAACTTCACAGCACTACTGGCATGACACAGAACTTTTAATCTCCTTTTTATCTCTCTTCCCTTTTCTCTCTACCTTTCAATTCTGAATCATGCTGCAATTGCACTGCTGATTGTTGGGCTATAAGGATCCAAACCCAACCATTTGTGTTGAAAGGTTCTTTTGCCTGGCCTTTATTTTGGAAAGATACCTTGAAATATTTCTTTCAGAAGTTCTATCCTTCCTATGCTTACCTTCATCACTGCCACAGCTCCACAGTACAGACATTTTTATTTCCTAAGCAGGGTTGGATGAACCAGTGGTAACAATGCTGCTGAAGCTGAGCCTGAAATGCAACACCTACTAGTGGATCAGAACTGCTGGTAAACTTACAGCTCTGAGGTTTGCTAGTGTGGGCAGAGCTTCTCAGTCTACAGGAATATTTTTAAATGACATTTCCCTAAAAAAACAAACCAACCAACCGCAGGCTTCTTTTGCACATCCTCCTACCAGCTGCAGAAACCTACCTATTTGCTTTACTTTGAGAGCCAGCAAAAACATATATTTAAAATGAGTATGCACCTCCTTTTTGCTCTCCTCCTCACAGCTGCAGATTCCTATGCCGCTTTCCTGTTTTCAGCCATGACCTCATAAATACAATAAACCCACAGAATATCACATTTTTCCCTATGCCAGCTGTACTGACTGCTGAACCCTGCCTCATTTCACCATTCTGAGTCATGATATTATGATATTCAGTTATATATAAAATATGTAAGTCATCTTTTCCCTTTGCCTTCCCAAGCTGTAAATTCCTCTTTCATTTTTCCTTGAAGCAGAAATCGGAGCTGCATGCTATTCTTCACAACTCTTAGCAACAAGATAGGTAATAACAGATAGAGTATTAGTAGATCCAAAATACATGTCAGAGGATTGACCAAGTTCTTGAACTCTTCTCAATAAGCCAACCGATAGTGACAGAAAATTAATTTTCTATTTTATCTTCACATTCTCAACTCTGCTATTCCTTCTTGCATAATTTTAGTAGTGTATCTGGGACTGAAAGCTACCACAAGCGGGCAGCTGAGCCTGCTAGTGTAGGAGGAAATGCACAAATAGTAGAGCGGTACTCGTATCTCCCCGTCTGGGCACCACAGCTGGCACAACAGAAGCATATGTCTTTACTACGTAAAAGAATATTAGGGAAGACATGGCTGTTGACCAGAATATACTGTGCTGCAGTGGTACAGGACAACGTAAAAGCCTCTAGAGGCCAGTACAACTTAGAGAACTACTAAGTCCCTGTCAGCTCTGCACAGGTGACAGAAAGATATTCACATTGTCAAATGACAACTTGAGAAAGGATGTGGGTTGTCATATGCTCTGGCTATATTTACAGCTTCTGTATTCAAACGCTGAAGAACAAAAGCCTTGGCAAACTATCTGTGGATTAGCTGTTTCTTGTCAGAGGACCTGCAATGGCACTGAAGGACTTCAATCTCAACTCCTTGAAAATGAAAGTCAGTCTTTACAGTTTGAGGGATCTGTCAGTAAAATCAAACTAGGGAATGACCTTCTCTCTTTCAGTTGGCTTTCTTATTTGTCTTTGGTTTATATCCTGCCCTAGAACAGTTTCTTTCTTAAAAATATTTTACTTTCTTATGTACAAAAAGAAATAGATTTTCCCCACTACAAGCATAAAACATTTGATACTACAAATGGCCAAATCACCCTGAAACTTGCTGACAATATCCTGATGGAACCTGCATTTTCAGCATTTGTCCTTAATTTTAGACCAGAACTATAAGAAACAGAGTATGAAAGCAAAGATCAGAAAACTGTTCTTGAGCTATGTTTGTGATGAAGAGGCATCATTAGGAAGAAGAAAATATATGAACATGAGCCCAAGGGTCTTACAAGAAGATCCTTGACTCATAGAAGCTGACTTCAGTAGCTCTATAACAATTTGTACCAGCTGTGAAGCTGCTTTCAGGGTCTCCTACTTCATCAAATAACCTATTTCCTCCTTTGCTTCATCTGTAGAGGAGAGTCTTATAGTTCTTTAAGATCCATGGCTGAAAAGCACTACAGACAAGCATTACTTTGGTACCTTTTCTGCACTGAGCAGTGGAGTCAGTACAACTTACAAAAGCCAGTCAACAGCAACAAGCAAACTGATGTCCTGTGTAGGGAGACCCACTGCAGTAAGGATCAGAAGCATAGTGACAAGTCCCGCGCTGGGAATACTGGCAGCTCCAACACTTGCAAGGGTGGCGGTCAAACTGCAAAAACAAAAATCAAATGGGGGTAGCAGCAAAAAGGAACATACACTTTCATTGCATACTCATGTGATCATTAGAAAGGTCTTATTTTTAATGAGTTCTTCCTAGAAAACTAACAAGTATATGATAAATCATGGTAAGCTCAGGCCATAGTTTTCATGCTTGTGTTTCTCAAAAAATATTTATTAGGGGAGGCCAGATCTATGGGGTTTGTTCTGAGAGTTGTAAGAGAGTTGTCTACGAGTTTTAAGTTCTGTAAGTTGGTTATGACATTCAGATCTTTGGCCTGGTGTTTTCTGAGCTCTACCAACATGTCCAGGGTGTTGAATGCTGAGTTTTGATCATCCAGACTTGCTGAAGTTTGGTGGCTAGAGGTTGAATTTTCAGGGTGGTTCATTTCTATTTATTTATGGTACTTGAAGACTGAATTGTGAGGTAATGGCTGAGAGAAAGTGGTTATTATGAAGTACAGAAGAGTAAAAGTCTTGGTATCCAAAACTCCCACAGTACAAGCCAGTGGTATACCAAGCCTAGGTACAAATCATCCTAGATGAAAAAGCAAAATTCATCTGATTGTTTCATAAATCCAAACCTCTCTTTGTTTTTCCCTCTCTTATTTTTTGATGAAGACCAGTAGAGTGAATGTCTGTGCTCCAAATGTTTGTAAGAATACAGCACAGACCGTAACAAATATCAACACCATTGGGCAATCCTAAGAAGAATGGAGAATAAATTTGTCAGAGAACAAGCCAAGGGGAGAAAAACAGGGACAAGAGGGAGAGGGAGGGAAAGGAAAAAGGAAAAAGGAATCTCTGTCTTTTTAAACACAGAGATGAATAACATGGTTGTACTTCTGTGGGTGTACCCAACAAATCTGAAAGTGCTTGCAACACAGAGGTAGGGGGAAAAGGTCTCTGTGGGGGAAATCCTCAGCTGTTAGCCACAGGACTAATCTGTGAGGATGTTAGCCTGATTTAGAGCTGGCAGATGGCTGGGTCTGACCCAGACAATCCAGGTCGCAATGCATTTGTCAGGTGTCTGGGTTAGAGTGCAACCTGGCCTACTAAACACCCAGACAGGTCCAGCAGATATTCAGGCAGGATGCTCTGCTCTGCTGTCAGGCTCTGTGTGCAGTGCCAGTTCCTCAGGTACTTCCAGCCTGAACTGGTAAGGGATTGCTTCCAAGCTCTGTGAGGAAATGCTCCTGCCAAACTTCCCACAGCAGCGCTTACAGGGCTGGAGGGGAATGAAGCTAGCACTGTTCAGGTCTAAACAGAGCCTGGCTTAGCTGCCATATCCAAGATCACCCTCTCCCAAAAACAACAGGAAATCAGAGGATTTACATGACCAATATGAAGCAACTAGGGCTGGTCAAAGGCTAATTAAGTCTTTGTGAGTTTATGTCTGGGTCATTTGAATATCCTCAGTATCACAAACTGGATTTGACAGACAAAACCTAATAACCTTTCATTCATTTGTATTGCCACCTCAAGAGATAGTTCTTGTCATATTGTTGTAGCAAAAATGCTATTCTGCATGAAGAAGAGAACCAATGGTTTTCTTACAGATAGCCCAAAGTTGCCACCTGCTTAGTAAATGTGAGCCACAAAGCTGGCTACACCAGCCTTGAAATGGTGAGATCAGGAACAGCTAATGGGTCAGTCCCTCAGAAGAGGAGAAGAGGAGTAAGTCGGGTTCAAGCGTACCAAATTTCTTGGACAACAGCTGGTTCCTGACTTGAATTTCCCTGTGTCCTGGTTTCAGCTGGGATAGAGTTAATTTTCTTCCTAGTAGCAGGCATAGTGCTGTGTTTTGGATTTAGTAGGAGAAGAATGTTGATAACACGCTGATGTTTTTAGTTGTTGCTAAGTACTGCTTATGCTAGTCAAGGACTTTTCAGCTTCCCATGCTCTGCCAGGTACACAAGAAACTGGGAGGGGGCACAGCCAGAATAGTTGATCCAAACTGACCAAATGGCTATTCCATACCATATAACGTCATGCTCAGTATATAAATTGGGGGGGGTTGGCCGGGGAGCAGCGATTGCCACTCGGGAGCTGTCTGGGTATCGGTCGGCGGGTGGTGAGCAATTGCATTGTGCATCACTTGCTTTGTATATTGTTATTATTATTATCATTATTATATTGTTATTATTATCATTACTATTTTACTTTATTTCAATTATTAAACTGTTCTTATCTCAACCCAGGAGTTTTTCTCACTCTTACTCCTCTGATTCTCTTCCCCATCCCATCGGGGTAGAGGGAGTGAGCGAGCGGCTGCGTGGTGCTTAGTTGCTGGCTGGGGCTAAACCACGACACCCTGGTCTCAATTTAGTTTAATATGTGGCATCTCTGAAATGACTGTTTTCATTCTTAGCAACAAATATGCATCATGCAGGTCTAGCATCTGCCTTCATTAGAAGCAGCCCTGAACCTTTTACAAACCTTGGCTTTATTATTTCAGGGGTTGGGGCAGGAGGTAAAGAAATGAAAAATGTGGAAATAGTATAGCTGGGCAAGAAACACAGAATTAGACACCCCTTTGCAGGAGTTTCTTTAGTGTTAAAAGAGTTTAATAAAAGAAAGGTGGGTGGGTGAAAACTACAGGAAGAAGGCAAACTTGGCAGCCTTCACTTGTGGTTTCCATTTAACTGTTCAAAATGTTAGGCCTCATGTCTTCATCAAGTTTTCCACTGTAAATTAACTTTAGCTGCAGCAGCCATAACTTTGCCATTGTTTTTTATTAGTCACCCTACCTAATAGGTCTTAAAACTCCATTACAGTAAAAAGTCTTCAATCACTCTTATCCATTTTTAATGGCTACTTTCCTTTGTCCTTCCAGATACTCAGCTTAGTCCTCGATATGACAACTTGATACAAAAAGACTAGAGCTAATATTTGCTGGGTTAGAGACAAGTCTGGGAGTATCCAGACCATGCTGCAGGCAATCTCACCCTCAGGCTGGGCTATTCTCAGTCCACCTTGTTTGCCGTTCACTAAAGTCACAGAAAAAGTACACGCAAACATAAATACATAGATACATTTTTTAGGTACATTTTTTTTTCTTCCAATGTATATAAACAGATACATTCTAGGAAGTTAATGCCCCATATATTTGTAGTGTCCCTCTATACTAAAAAAGGCATTGCATTGGAGAGAGAATGCTGTATTTCATATTGTACTGTGAACTGCAAAACTGTAAAACACACCAAGGCTGCAAATAATAGAAAACACACGACACCAGAGAACCAGGACCTATGTGTATGACATTCTTTTGCATATCATTATTAGAAATCCATGGATTTCACAGTGAATCCCATAGCTACTGAGAAGACATCCAACCAAAAGCTTTGCATTTTACAGTCTGTAGAAACAAAGCCTAGAAGTATTTTGAACTGACCTCACAGTAACTATCTGGCCTCCATCCAGCTCAATTCCATTCATCTGTGCTATGAAGATGGCAGCCACAGCTTCATAAAGGGCAGTTCCATCCATGTTAATAGTCGCTCCAACAGGAAGAACAAACCTTGTTACACGCTTATCAATGCCTAGATTTTCTTCGAGACACCGGAATGTGACAGGTAATGTTCCAGCACTGAAGGAGAGAAAGCAAAAATGTAGAGAAGACATAATTACAATATAATATATACACATAAGGTTGAGATATGTCAGAAATTCTGCTCTCGTTTACATTTCCTACTTCCACTTTCTGCAGTGATTCAAGCCTTTTTTAGCCAATTTTAAAATTAAGACTACATTTAGCTGGAGGTGGGACTAGGCCAAGATATGAACATGACTTGAAGTAGGGATGAGAGCTTGAGAGAGTGTAGATGAATTTTTCAGGCTCATTTATGAATTATTTCTTGCATTTTGTTCAAAAACACAGTTTTCAGATGTTTTCTGATGAATGGAACTATGAGCATAGGGACAAATTGTAAATTTCTTTGATTGTGACTTTGCTCTGAATGGAGAAAACAGTGTTGCATTAAAGAATGAAAAAGCCAGGCAAAAAGATACAACCCATGGAGTTCCCAGACACTAGAGGACAGGAAAGGATATGAAACACAGCTGGAGGATAGGAAAAGATGTGAAAGATGGCTGGAAGAGGGGAACAGCTCCTTGCACAGATCCACAGTGCCTTGCCTTTGTGGGAATAGTTCAGGCTATTACATTCACTTGCTCAAAATAAAACACCTTCATCAAAAAATTCTGCTGAAAACAGAACATACTCTTTTTCCTTGTAGATGCAAATACCTTCTACTTCTTCTTTTGCCTAGCAGGTCTACCTGCCTCAGGCAAAGCAGTTATTGCAACAAGCATGAAACCCAATACAGGAACCTGTTTTGGTTCCTTACTGTTCTGTGTTATCTCTGAGGTCAAGTCCGCCACTAAATGAAGTTGGTTGTTGCCTGAGAAGCTGTTCTGAAAACAAAGCTGACCTGGGAAAATTCCTTTTTTTTGGTGTTTCATACATAAGCAGCTGGAGCACATCTGTTGTTGTTTATTGGCTTTTCTTCAGCTGAGTTGGTGAATTTCTCAAAGGTCTTCACTATTGTATCCCACTAATTCTGGTGTCATTGCCCCTACAAAAATACTAATTTGCTCATAGAATAGTAAAGGTCTAGACTCACCAAATTTTCTCAGATAAATACTTGCAGCAGCAAGTTGTTAGTGCCTTGCAACTTCAGGTTCTTTCAAACTCATTCATTCATCCACTACCATAGAGATGCTATTGGGTACAAAAAATGTAATCTGCCCATTTTACAGATAATTAAGCCATGGAAAAGGGAGATTAAGGAATGATTGAGATACCTAACTGTAAAAATGTAGCGTCATAATAAATGTCCTAGGTTATCTGGAACAGGCACCTGAGTCTGACCTATCTCGCTTAGGATCTATGGAAAATTCAAACCCTTCTGGATTGGCAAATGCCTGAGACACTTCCTAAATGATTCTTTTTGTCCCACATCTATGGAAACACGAGTTAGAAAATATGAGCTTCTAGATCACCACCTTGTGCTCAAATGACTGGACCATTCTTTGTTCACAGAGGTGATTTTTTTAACAGATGTTGATAAGCCAGATACATGGTACCAATCATTTGTGTTCTAGCATCTTTACAAATATATTTGTAATTATGATTTATTTTACTGCGTTTTTAATCAAAGGTAATCAGATGCTTAATATTCTGTGGGTTTAGCCAAATCAGAGAGAATTCATACTTTCTAAAAACAATGTAGTATATTCTCTCATAAGTTACTCTAGCAGCTATATTTATAGCAGATAGCAGAAAATATCTAGCATGTCATTAGCCAGTAACTACTAGTCAGTTTTCAAGTCAGTTCCAGGATCACTTTGCCTCCTACAGCAAAGACATCCCTATATCTTATTAAAAGAAAAATAGAATGGAAAATATAATTCACTGACACGCATTGAAACTCAGTCAGATAAGGTTCTTTTTCTTCAGAAATACAAGTCCTACCTTAGCTTTACTGTTACAAATCAGATCACCAGCACAAGGTATATATCAGCCATGGCCTACAATTGCTGCAGTGAACCTTGGTGGCCTCAGCAGGCAGGGACTATGCAAACATCTTCCCCCTTCAGTTCTGCCACCATAAGCAAGGACAGGTGGGCAGGCCATGGAGACAAGGTTTATTTATTAAAAGAGAACAATACATAGATGCCTTCTGCAATTCCTCAGCCTGGCCAAAGAGCTTTAATAGGTCTCTGAGTAGGAAGCATTTACAACTTCCAGAGGCACCAGGTTAAGACCATAAGACAGTCATTGTTGTCATGTGGTCACTAGTCTGGTACTACGAACTGGTCCACTTCTGTTTAGCCAGTAATTCAGATCTCGATAGCAGTCAGGTGGTAAAGCTAGTATCCAGGTAAATCCATATGCTGGAATCACTTAGAATCCCCTACATTTTTCCACTTTGGTACTCCAGCAGGAAAACCTTTCTTCACACTAAAAAAAACCCCACAAATGTTGTGTATGGACACTGTAAATTTTGTACTGAAAATCTAAGTGGAAACTTGAACGCTTCAATGAACAAAAGCCTTAGGGAAATTGTGGTTTAGTGAAACTCCTAACCAGGCTATATCTCCTATAATCCTGCATTGTTTATCACAGAGCCACCGAATTGTTGAGGTTGGAAGGCACCTCTAGAGGTCACCTATTCCAACCACTTGGTCAAGGCAGGGGCAGCTAGGGCCGGTTGCCCAGGACCATGCCCGGGGATGGAGGCTCTGCAACTTCTCTGGGCAATCTGTGCCAGCATTCAACCACGATCACAGTAAATCACAGTAAAAAGATTTTTCTTGTGTTCAGATGGAATTTATTGTGTTTAGATTTGTGCTCACTGCCTCTTGTCCTGTCACTGGGCACCACTGAGAGAGTCTTGCTTTACCTTCTCTACACTGACCATCAGATATTTATGTACATCAGTAAGGTCCCCCCAGAGCCTCTTCTTCATCAGGGGAGAAGTTGTTCAGCAGAGTGGTTTGGGTGACAAAGAGGCAGAAGAATTACAGTTCTTTCAAGGCATTCCTGAAATCAAGACTGCTCAGTTTTCTGGTGGTCAGTTTTGAACTAGGCTTTTTTGTTTTCACCTTTTCAATTAAAATGGAAGATTAAATTTTCTTCAGAAAGAAAACATTTATTGAAGAAAACCACTCTAAAATATGGTATGTAACTGAAAAATATTTTCAACACAAGATCTACTGATTGCTTCAATGCAAAGCATCAATTTATTACTGAGACCTGAGCTGCCTACACACTTTGTCTGTTCCGTGCATTAGCAATGAGTCTAAAATTCTCAGCTCTTCAGTGAAGTCTCCTTACTCTGTCAACATGGATGAAAGAATAAAATGAGAGGTTTTTTCATTTCTTTCTTGAAACATAGCACTTTTATGTCTTCTCCCCAATGCAAGGAGACTGGTCTTAACATGCTTTCAAAATAAATAGAATTATCACTGTTTCCTAGTTGAGGAGACATACAGAGGTAACACAATTTGCGCAAGTCATTTGGCCAGTGCCAGAAAAGAAAACAGAAAGTGGGTCTCCCAACTCTCTGCAGTTGGCTGTACAATCTCTTTAAAAAATACTGAAGGTGTGTGGTTATTTTTATTTATCTCAACACGGCTGGATTAAAAATAGTTTTTATTCAATGACATAAAATGATTTTGCAGTGAAGGTCAGAACAGCAGATGTATTATCTCTAAACAGCAGCTAATAATCTGCTAAAAAATAATGCAAGCTGTTATTTCTCAAGCTTACCTGGAAGCTGTGCCTAGTGCTGTGATCCATGCCTGGAAAATCCCAGCAAGGAATGAAAATGGGCTTTTCCTTGTTATCACAAAGTAGAGCAGAGGCAGGAAGATCCCTCCATGGATGAGAAGACCCACAATCACAGTGACCATGTACATGCCAAGTTGTCTAGCAACTACTTCTAAGTCCTTGATTGCAATGATTTTTCCACAGATGAGGCAAGCAATACCCAAAGGGGAATACCTGGAGAAGGAGAACAAGCATAGACAGAACTAGTCTTTGCAGCATAGTCACAAAAATTGTGCTCAACAGAGTATAGACTGGAGAAAGAGTAGGGGGCTTTCAGCTCAACACTGAAATGCAGATCAGGAACTGATGGAAATTCAATGGATAGCTTTCACATCTTTTTAAAAAAATAATGGCCATCTCCAGCGAATTCCCCATCTACTTCATTTTATTCCATCTCATCAAATGGAATATGCATTTCCTGAATAGTCTTTGATCCTGGAATAACATCACACAAGAATACTATAATGTTACACAGGCTTGGATCATTAGAAAGGGTGGTGTAGTATTTGTTCTTAATACATAACTTTTACAACCCATTGCTTATCTGGTTTCAGGGAGCTGCATTATTTGCTTCAGTTAAACTATTTGTTGAAATGAATTGCTTTTATCTTGAAGGCTGCAAATGTTTCCATTATGTTCTTTCAATAATCTGGACAAATGCTTTTTAGTTTATGGATTCTTCATTAATTATGTGCTTTTCTTACTTAGGGTAGGGTTTTTGTCACCTCAGTCATGTAATTCCCCAATGGCATAAATGGAACTTTTAAGTAGGATGATAATGGTAGCACAGTTTGGTAATAAAAAAATCTGAAATGAATGGATATTATTTAAAAAAATGTAATAATCACCTATAGTGAAAAATGCCTGAAAAATGCCTGCATGGATAGAAGACAATATTTATACCTGCACTGGTAAATGTTAGTATATTAAATGTTAGTATATTATATAATTTCAAGTGACACTCAGTTTCTTTACCAGTTTTATAAAACTTAAGCTGGGAGAAGTAATGTGTGTAACATGGAGAAACAGGAAATAAAATGCCTTTCTGAAAATAAATGGTAATGTATATTTTCAAAAGTGATTAGTGATTTGGATGCTTAATTAAAGACAATGCAAAGGAAACTGATTTTCAGAATAAAAGTGCTTCATGTTTTCTGCAAGAAACATCTCATGGTCTCTCAAGCAATGTGCCCAAAACCTGCAAAGCCCTCAATCATTTGAAATGCAAGGCCAGCTGTTATACCAGTTATCATAAAAAGCCATGTTTCAATGAACTTGACGAGGCATATTTCTTATAAAGAATTACACGTTGTCAGAGCCAGATGTCTGATTTGTTTTATGTTTGTGTAGCAATGACAGGCTCCTGAGAGTCTGGAGTTGCCATGGGAGTTACAGCTCCCTGTCTGTGCAGAGAAATCATAAACCAATGAAACACAGTGTAACTCTGCATAAAGAAGTGCATTTGTCTTTATAAACACACATAAAAAAACCTGCTTAGGGGCACAACAATGCTTTAAATATTCTAGACAGAGATGAACAAGTGAAATTCCCAACATCAATCTCCTTTCTCATGAAAAGAGAAATAAAAAGCACATTAGTAAAAAACTAAACATTTACAGTGAATTTCTTGAAACTTGAATGATTTCCTGCCATTCCAATACTGACTACTAAAGAAAATTTATACTGTAGGCAAGGTATTATGTTTTGGGTGTACCAACTGGTGCTAAGTGAAGTAAGAGTAAATTCTAGCTCTTGGAGTGTTATGAAAGTATGGTCACCATCTCTCTGTAGAGTCGACAGCAGCAGGTTACAGTACCTACTGAAAGCAGTAGGGCTTTGTGAATAAAAATAACTGGGTTTTTATGCAGCAAGATCATCTACCAAAAAGCAGAAGCATAATAAGAATGCAAAGTCATTGCTTCAAGTTCTTTCTTTTGTTCTACACATTTCCACATTGCTGTTGATATCTGCATCACTCTTGCATAAGATTCTCCCTTTGAAACACTGATGATGCTTCAGGCACCTTGCTCCCTTTCCTATGAACTGTGTCCATCTAGAGCCTCAGAGAAGAGGCATACTGCAGCTTTGTAACTCAGGAAATCACTTCCAGGAACACCAGGGAATCATGGGGAGCAATGAGCCTTGATACATGTTTTGTATTGGAGTGGCTATTTCTGCTCTCAAAGGCCTAGGAGATACGAAACACAGTAGTACAATGCCAAACGTAGCAAGGTGGTTTTATGTTCTGAAAAACTGGTTTTGTGTGATATGGCTACATTTGGCACTGCGTACAAATAGCTCTGGGGAAGCCCTCAGAAGAATCATCTCAAAGAAAAAAAAAAAAGAGAGAATCCCTTTCCAGAAATGTAAACAAGGGCTCAGTCTTAATTGGGCAGTCACTCCCTTGAACGCAAGCCAGGCCCCATTATTACAAATGGGTATACTTCAAAAACAGGATGGATACCTTCCAGTCACCCCACTGCACAAGGTTGTAAGACACACATTCTGCAGAAATTATGGGTGGAGGGACTACACATCACTGAAAACCACTGGAATTTTATTTGGTGGTGAACTATTTTTACTACAAAAGAATAAAGTGTCTCTCTAGGCTTCTTTGTAATTATACCTCCTAGCTAATACCTTGGGATTACGCTAACCATCCAGGAAGATTTGGATGTTCTTATGTGGGGCATTCTTGCTTGCTTAGGTATCTTTCTATGTAATGAACTTCCATGATCAACGTGGCATTTGAAGGCCTTTGCTGGTACCTGCATGTCTTGGATTTCAGTAAAAAAAGAACAGAATACCTTCAGAAGTATTTCAGATTGTGTCCTAAATAATCCCCACTGAATAGAAATAATGCTGCTGTGGTTCTAACATACCTGTGAAGGCTTTAAAAAATTAACTATTTAATTACATTGTTTACTAAACAAACTGTGGTCTCTATATGCTATATTAGGGTTTTATGAGGTTTTTTAAAATCTTTTTTTGTTCTAGAAGTTAGAACTTCACACTTACCACATGATCATAGTTACTAACTTCATTACAATCTCATTCAGGATGTTGAAGAAATCCACCATCATCTTGGCCTGTTCTCCCATTTTCCCCATAGCAATGCCAAAAGCAATAAAGAATCCTATCAAACCTATTGGGAAAAAATTGCAAGACAAAAAAAAAAAAAAGCAAGTAAAATCATGGTTTTTAGGAAGCTTTTGCACCTAGTCAATGTCTTGATACTACCCTCTAATCCAGTTTTCAGAACTATAGTGTATTACACATCTCTTGGGACTTTTTAATATGGACTCACACTCAACTTTCATGATCATATTCAGAACACCTTTTATTCTTCAATATTTTACTAAATTCGAATTTCACAGCCCAACTATGTTTTTTTTTCTTTTTTCCTGAATAGATCTGATCACCAAAAAATACCTATACCATAATCTCCTTAGTGCCATGCAACTGTTAGAAACCTCATAGCCCCTGGCAAACAGGAGAGGCAACACAGCACCATATCATGACCCTTCTTTGTTGCTAAAATAGTCGCTAGAGACCAAGAGTGTTTTTCTCAAGCTTTGCAGAAGTCCCTTGACAGATTCAGCCTACAGACTAGTCAGGCCTGGCATACAGGGAAAGGCAAAAGCAGCCCCAGAACACAACTTTCGCAGGCCAGGAGTATTCCAGTTAAATGAAGAAGGTGGGGGTGGGAGGAGAAGGTGGGTATTGCACTTTAAGCTAAACCACAGAACTCCCCTTAAACTGATTAACCTCACTGAAACTGCCTATCAGTGGATACACAATCATAGAATTCAATACAAGTAACATTTGGCTCCTAAATTTAAATGCTAAGGTGTGAAAGTCTGGAGCATTGGACTATCAGTGTGAAAAACCAACTGAGTGCATCTGTCATGTATTACTTTGGAGCTGTGTCTCCAATGCTAACCCTTACCATCCAGCAATTTTCAGTGTCCAGAGTAGGATTATTAACTGATACTGATAGATGGTTTGAATCTTCAGCCACCCTTTGAAGCTAAACTTTCAGTCATGATATGAGTTCAGTATTTAAAAAATATGTGAACTCAGCTGGGAAATTCCTAAGGAAAAACCCATCAGGACTCAAAAGCATTCAGAAGGCAATTTCAGCTACCAGTACTCTGGGAAAAGACTTTAGCACCCAGACTTTCTTTTTTTTTTTTTTTTTTTAATCCAATCTCCTGGATATAAACTCATTCTTTAGAACCAAGCTATCTTTGTTGAGTCACTTGAATAGGGAAGTGAAGTGTATGTTTGTGTGCTGGAGAGCATAGAGAAATGAAGAAAAGCTTTTCAGTCAAAGACCAAGTAACTTCCTGGAATTCAGACTCTGCATCAGAAAATGTAAGTAGGTGGTTTTGTTCGTTCATTCCAAATGAGCTGCTACATTAGTCATAAAAGTCAAGTTGGTTCACATTTGCAGGAATTTGCCTGGCTTGTACAGTTTATGCAAGCTGGATGCCAATTTCCCAACATTTTTGCTTCTTCATTCAAAACCAAACCACACCAAACCAAAAAACTCTGCAACATTTGGGAGTCATTGCTCAAAATACTACAGCAAATCCCCCATCTAAACTGTGTATTTCCTTTCTGTAGGAATCGTATTCAGCCTTCTAGTTTCTTATGCATGACAGAGCCTGCACAAAACAAGTCCAGCACTAAATGTAATGCATCTCTCACATTAGAAACACTGTTTCATTTTAATGCATAAGCAGAGCTCCAGGAGGGAAAAAAAGCAGGTGAGGGTAACAGCATGAGCAATGAGCTGCTGCCTCACACAGGGTGCAAAATGACAATCTGCAGCTTTGAAAGAAAGCGGCTCCTCTGCCCACAGATGTTGAATGGGAGGAGGAGCCGTGGAGGCAGGCAGAATACAGTGGCTCCTGGCTTTTGTAGAGCAGACTGCTTCACAGAGAAACAAATAATCTCTGATAGTTTACTGATGCTATCTCCCCTATGTCTAAGCAAAGCAGCCACAGCCAACCAACTCACCAACACCTGGAAAAGCTCTGCAGGTACAGCAGCCACTGCGTCAGCAGGAGCAGTTCATCAGCTGTAAGGAGTCTGTAAGGGGCCATTTGCCCCTAAAAAGTGAAGGCCTAGTGGTGAGATAAAGCAGCAGTTTAGGTACTGCCACATACTGCCCCACTTTGAGGGCAACACCTGTAAACACAGGTGTCAGCCTCAGCCCTGTGGACAGGTTGCCCCAGAACATGTGTATCTTCAAGCGTAGGTGTGCCAATGTGGCTACAAATTGAGGTCTAGTTTGTGACTGACATCACCCACATCCAGAAAGTAAGAATGTGAAGCAGGAGCACTCCTCTCTGGGCTGACAGAACAGTGAGTCTAGGCACAGAGGGGAAAACAGAAGTGGTGTGGCAGCTCTTCATTCCCCCGTGCCCCCACCCCAGTCCGAACAGGTGCTTCAGGAAAGGGGTGGGAGATAGGCAAAGCCTTCATACCACCCCCACCTGCTGGCTTGTCCAGATAAGATGGCACAACAGCACTTCTTCATAATTTGCAGCTGGTAAAGGTCAGCAGCCAATATGAAAGAAGGAGGGAGTTGTGACTCAGAGATGTGTCAAGCCTCTCTGGGATTTTTCTTGGGTGGTGTGGTTTACACCCCACCTCTCACTTCAGGCTCTGCCTCAAGCCAAATTCTAGTTCAGCTTGCCTGAGACACCTACTGGAAACAACTGAGCTCAAATTCATCAGGGGGTGGGTAAAGCAATGGCTCTTGAAGCTCTCCCCCTCAGTTTTGCCAATATGCGTTAGTATTAGTCTAGGTAGGCTACTTCTAGGATGAAAGAATATTTTGGGTATCTCCTACATGCTTCCTCACTGTACTCCAATTAATACCTGCAAAGCTGCTAATCCAGAATAATTCACTTGATTGTTTTTGTGACACAGTCATGTTTCTAGTAAGACCATTAGATTTTCATCTCAGAGACCAATGGACCAGTAGGTGATAACATTTGATGATTATTTGGGGAGACTAAACTCACACTGAAGAGCAGATCAGACAACACTGGCTAGCAGTCACAGCCAAAAGCTGTGTCATACATATGATGTACATATTTGACAGGCAAAAAGTTTTCCTACCCAGGACATTCATGCCATCCTTAAATTCAAGTCCTTTCTTAATGACCAGCTGGGCTTCTGGTGGTGCTTCATGCACTGTCTCGTTCATCATAGCAAAAGCGGAGTCAGTGACATTAGGTGGTTCTTCAATGGGTGGTGGCACCAGCACTTTCTTGGTGACAGTTTGGATCTGAAGGCAATAAAAAGGGAGGATGAGAATGGAAACAGACTGAATGTAATCCATATGGGAGATCACAAAATAACAATAAAAAAAGTCTTCATTTGAAATTCGAGGGAACTATATTTTTAAAGGATTAGACATTCATTCCACAACCTCTTACCCCCTCTTCCAAAAATAAGTTTGTTTTTCAATAGTTCCAAGTGTCAAAAAGTCCTGGGAGTCTTCCTCATGACTCTAGTGTGAAAGAATGGCAAATACTTGTTCCTTACCACTACAATGTAACATTACAGATAGTTAGCCCCTTTGTCCAGATGGTTCACAAATGGTGCTTCACAGATTGTATGTTACATCTTGATACCATTTATTTAGCACCAAAAGGCAGGCACCTCTAAGATCAGTCACAGCAGCAACTCTGCAGTAAGGCTTGTTATTCAGGACAGTCTGCCCAGCTCAAGTTATCATAGTTTGATGGTTAACTTGAATCAAAAACTTAGGACATTTCCAACACTTCACTTGGTGACTGCAAGAGCTCAAAATGGAATACATAGAGTCCCCTGACTTCTCTAATCTATTGTGAGTGACAGATAACAGAAAATTATCAAAGCTGCCAGGAACCTATTAAATCAAATCTGACCACGTCAAAAAAGAAGGCACCAGCATCTGAATGGATCTGGACCCCTCCTGGCACATGAAAGGCAGAATCAAGGGAAAGCTGGGAAGGAATGCTGGGGGGGAAATGTGCTTGAGTTTATGGCTAGGAAAAAAGGGAGGAGGGAATGGAAAAAAGAGAGATCTGTGACTTGCTGCTTTTAGAAGGGATGTTTTCCTCCCACTTCACACCTTGAGCCTTTCCTGCCTCTTCATGGCTCTGGGACAGGCAGAATGGTTAGGATGCTATGACCAATTTACCATGGTTTCCCATCTGCTCCCTATGTTCCTTTTTCCTAGAAACATGTTTGAGCAAGGCATCAGAAACAGCGCATTAGCCTTTCAAAGAACATTTGCACCTCTTTCGTGTTGAGATGGACATTGTAGTACTATGGTTGATGTCCTGGTTTCGGCTGGGATAGAGTTAATTTTCTTCCTAGTACCTGGCATAGTGCTCTGTTTTGGATTTAGTAGGAGAAGAATGTTGATAACACACTGATGTTTTTAGTTGTTGCCAAGTACTGATTATGCTAGTCAAGGACTTTTCAGCTTCCCATGCTCTGCCAGACACACAAGAAACTGGGAGGGGGCACAGCCAGAATAGTTGATCCAAACTGACCAAATGACTATTCCATACCATATAACGTCATGCTCAGTATATAAACTGGGGGGGGTTGGCCAGGGAGCAGCGATCGCTGCTTGGGAACTGTCTGGGTATTGGTCGGCGGGTGGTGAGCAATTGCATTGTGCATCACTTGCTTTGTATATTATCATTGTTATTATCATTATTATATTGTTATTATTATCATTACTATTTTACTTTATTTCAATTATTAAACTGTTCTTATCTCAACCCAGGAGTTTTCTCACTCTTACTCCTCTGATTCTCTCCCCCATCCCATCGGGGTAGAGGGAGTGAGCAAGCGGCTGTGTGGTGCTTAGTTGCTAGCTGGGGCTAAACCGTGACAGATGATGATCCAGATTCAATCGATATACCTTACGTCTCTCCTTTCAAAACCTGCTCTCTAAATCTAGAGAGGGGGATGCAGACAGAAAACCTACATGGCTTTGTATGAGAAACTTTTCAGTTGTCCTGAAACAACCCAACATGCCTGCATGTTTACATTTTTTTCAGAGTTAAATTTTATCTGAGTGATGTTGTCAACACAGTATTTTTTATGTGAGGTATCCAGAATGTAAGAACAGAGTCACAGAAATTAAACTTAAAATACAAGACTCTACACACTCACAAATTCCACTACAGTCACTTAAGTCAAAGGTCCTCAAGCCCTTCTTTGCACAAGGCCACAGTCCCTAAAAATGCTGAGCCTATTATCAAGTTTAGATTCTGACAAGGTCTGAGGCCAGAAAACTATTTAAATGTCAGTCTTATTTATAGATGATAGTCCCATTCTCTTTCATGGCACATAAGATCTTAAGTCTCTGCTGGAAGAGCAGTTTTCATTATAAATTAAGACTTTCTTGTGGACCATATAAAAATTCAATAGATATTGAAATCCCATGATGGTTCAGAGTTCAGTCTGCAAATGAATTGTCTCAATATTGCAAGTGAATCCCTTCATTGCTTTCTGCCTGGTCGCAAGGGAAGGCATGTAAAACTCCCCCACAGACCACAGCTACACAGTACCATTGCTGTGCACCCTTCAAAATCATTCTCCACAGGATTTCTGCAAAAAATTGCTTCCTCCTGAGGCAACCTGGAAACACTGAATGCTCATGGAGAGAGCCTGTATAAATGCAGGAAGAGAAAATATACAGAATCATAAAATTGTTTAGGTTGGAAAAGACCTTTAAGATCATCAAGTCCAACCATTAACCTAACACTACCAAGTCCACCACTAAACCAATTAAGGGTAGCATAACAATTAATTTCGTGTTTCCTGGCTTGGTGGCTGGATTATTTTTTAATGAAAGTAAAACTAGGAATCATTAAGGTTCCTGAGCACCATTAAAAGCAGTTGATTTTCCTCCTAAATAAAGAGACAAGTAAAGCCTAGCTCCTTACTGAGGAGTTAAGGGCTAACAGAAGGCACAAGTTCCATCTGGAAAGGAATGTTACTTACTTTGCAAATGAAAGGTGGCATTGTGGCAGAGGCTTTCACTGGCAATTAGTTTGGAATCTGATAAAATTAAACATTGAAAAGCCAAAAAGTTCAGCAGCTTTTTGACTAAGTTTAATAAACAATCAATGGAATTGGTGATCCGTAACTAGTGAAGTGACCTGAACATTGATATTACACGCACTGAAAAAGCAATATTAAGGTTCCAAGAAAACTGACACAGGTACCTTAATTCTACTTTCTCCCGCTTTTTGTCCCTTTGTCAAGATATTTGACCACTTTCAACTGGCCAGAAATTTAATTCTCCTCTCTTCCACAGTTGAAACTAGGGAAAGAAAACCATAAGCACCCTGCTCTCCACTCGCTCAATTTTGCAAAAATATATTTCACGTTACATGTGATGTTTAGCCACCCACAGTTTGACCATGACTGACATTCCCATGATGATTTGGAAATATTGAGAATGTTCTCTCTTTAAACCCCCAAGGACTATGTGTTTTTATGTGGAAGTCAACGGAACAAGTGAAGCAATCCAAGCCTTTTTGGCAGCTTAGGTTGCTCTCCATTCTTCCACTCCCCATGGCCTCTTCTCCCTTCCCCCTCTTCTCTTCACTTTACTCTTTGGCCATAACCACAGGTCCAGCTATCATGCCATTTCACATAGGAACACTTAAGAACAGGTTTGGCAACAAACCCTGTTCCATAAAAAAAAAAAAAAAAAGTCTGCATTATTGCCAAACAATTCAGTTGTAGGAAAAAGCAGATTACGTACAATAAATATGCTTAAGCAGAAATTAGGAAGCATGCATTTTTCATGTATTTTACCCCTCAAAGTGAAGCCGTTTTGATTAAGCATTGGTAAAAAGCTTTTGGACAAAATTATCTACCTATAGAGCAAGCAACACATGGTGCAAGCATCCCTCTTTCCCAGCATGCTTCAAATGTGGCCTGATGGAGCCACCTGTAGGTGGGACAGCCACTTGACTGCATTATCCTCACCTAGTCTGGACTCTAACATAGCAATAAAAGTTATGAGAGGTTGGGTTTTGGGGTACATTTCCACTGGCAACCAGCTGGAATGAAGATCATCCATATCTTAGAAACAGGGCATTGCAGAACCATCAGCTCTGTAACTAACAACCAAGATCAAACTCAACCTCAGTGAGAGATCCCATAATTCATCAGCTGTTCAGCCCCAAGCCAGCATTCATGACCATATATATTGTATAAAAAGTGAGGAAAAAAATTTAAGTTTACTTTATAACAAACTAAAAATCCTCTTCTTTAAAAAAAACCTAGGAATTTAAATAACAACTACTACATAAAACAAAGCAGCTATAAATAATGTTCTTTCATTTACCTGCTCAAGACTTAAGACCTGTATTTCTCTTTGTATCATCAGTTCTGTTATTCACCTAAACAATGACATTAACTCTATAGACATCCCTGGTAAGTAAAAGATGTAAAAAATATTACCAAGGAGCAGAAGGATTTACCTGCTGAAAGCATGCTTGGACTAGATTTTCAGGGAACAGGTTTCGGATCAGATCCAAGAAAGCATCCAGACTAGATACTTCATCATTCTTCTTCCCTTGACCAAGCTGTTTCTTGAGTTTTGGATTCCCTGGATGGATGGCTAAAACCAAAATCACGCCCAGTACAGCGGCAATAATAGTGGTGGACATGTAGTAGACCATGGCTCTTGTACCCAATCGGCCACTTGCTTTAGCATCTAAACCAGACAGTCCTGCAGGTGTTTTATTTTAAGACACAAACAAATATATTGAGACTCAATATCCAGTTCAGTAATCACCAAATAAAATCCTTTATAATTTGCAAAGCTTAACGACTGCTTACAGGTGCCTACTTCTGTCCTTATGAAATTCTCACCACTAGATAGAGCACTGAAGCTTCTTCCTCCAGTTCTTATGTGAATAATGTCTGCTGCTACTAATCTCAAGAGAACCATCTAAGATTCCATCTAATCGCAGAGGAGGCATTGAAAAATAGAGAAGATATCATACTATCTTTTGCCCTTGATTGCTGCAAACTGGTCATGGTCTGGCTGACACCACAGCTTTAAGAAGGCTTGGCTCACTAGTGTCATGCCATCTTATTTGCAAAGTCCAGTCCAGGAATTAGGTGAAACAGCATATTAAGAAATCTCTGATGTTCAAGAATCATAGAATTGTTTAGGTTGGAAAAGACCTTTAAGATCATCCAGTGCAACCATTAACCTAACACTACCAAGTCCACCACTAAACCAATTAAGGGTAGAAGGTAGCATGTATGCATGTGTTTGAAAATAAATTCACTGAAGCATCTACATATTAAAGCCAATGAAGTTAATCAGAAATTAACTCTGAAATACACACTGCAACTGCAAAATCCCTGACAGAATCACACTATAATTCTTCCCACATCGCAAAAAGCAAACCAGGTGATACCTGTAGCAAGCATCTTAAAGTATTTATGGCTAATAGATCTTACCTGTGATTAAACTGGAGATAATTAAAGGGAGGATCAGCATTTTTAGCATCCTCATAAGTATATCGCCTGGGAAGGCTATTAACATGATGATGTCAGGGTCAATAGGTGTTGCTAGACGAAGAAGACCCCCACACAGTGCACCCAGAATGACACCTGGAAGCAGAATAAAATAAAGCAGGTAGGTAACATAAATATACCTGAATATGCATTGATTACCCAGAAGAACAGCCTAGAAGAAAAACAGTTGCACAAGGCAGCTGATTTTTGGTACAGAGACAGATTCTAGAAGGCTTAGCCTTCTGATTAATATGAGGCTGTAACATGCTTACCATGTATCTCATGATTAAAGAGAAGTGGCCCTGATGTAGAATCTTATGGCAGCTGAGCTTACACCTAATGTACTATTCTGCATCTGCAAATACAAATTTGCTGCAAACCACAATGTTATTGAGGTTTACAAATACTGTGTAGGCCTTGTAATACATTGAAGGACAGTCAAATATAATTCATATCATCATTCTACAGCTGGCAAAATTGGAGCACCAATTGGTGAAGTGATTTATGTAAGTCCATACAGAACTGACAGAAAAGCCAGCGTTAGGACCCAGCTCTTCAGAGTATGACATCTAGCTCTCAACATAAGAATGGTACCACTTGAAAACAAGGCCAGCATAAGTAGCTATTTTACAGCCTAAGAAAAACCCTGCAGGAAAGCTAGAATAGTCTTGTGAGGAAAACAGATTCAAGTTTCATTTGGGGGGGGTTTTGAATGGAGTGCCAGATCTGGAATACTGCACATATCACTGAAGAAAACTTGATTCTTAGTACTCATTTATTACTCCTTCCCTTTGATGGTCTGCATCCTTATCTTCTCTTTGTGCTCATTTTCTCAAATCACAAACAATTCCTTAATTACTTATTTAGATTTGTACAGTGATAACACCTAAATCCCTCTTTGAGGATTGAGGCTGTTAAAGCACAGTCTAGGGAACTTTATGAACTATTTTCATAACATGGTGCTTGTGAATGGATATTTTAGGCTTACATCCAGGATGCCTTTGTTTTCCTGATCCCGAGCTCAAATCTCAAGTGTAATAAAACTTGACAGCAAAGCCTGAGTTCTGACTTAAAGCAACTATGACTCTTTGAAGTATCAGTTTGATACAATAGAACATATACAGGTATTTAAAACTATTTCTGGAATGGCATCAGGCACCTTCTAAAGATGATTCAAAGCAAATACTATCTAAACACTTTAGCAGTATGGGTTTTGACGGCTGAAAAATACGGATGTGAAATTTGCAGCTCAAGATCAGCTGCAGCTGGTCTTTCAAACAGTAACAAAATAGAGTATGTCTATGAATTTGCTGCATTTGGCTGTTAGGCTTTCAGTGAAAAAGAAAGAGGCAAAGAGCCAGTGAACCACAATAAAATGTCAAACTGTTCTGTATTTGGAAGTTGCTAAAGCCAGAGGCAATATTCAGGATGAGATCATGGAGCATTGGCTTACAGCTACAGAGAGGGGGAAAAACCTTAAAAGCAGTGGAGCGTGAACCAAGAGATAAAAGATGAAGGAAAGGAGATTTTGAAGAGCTTTTGTCTTTTTTTTCAATTAACTGAGAGAAAAAATGTGTAGTGCATTTAATTCTACTGAATGACATCAATCTGAATGACATCAATCTGACTGGCCTTGGGACTTAGATCACACTCCATTCAAAGCCAGATATAAATGTATCTCAGTGGTGTGGATTTGCTCTGTGTTGTGTCAGTAATACCCTGCACACCTGAATTAAAGCGACAATGACTATGGGTTTCCTATTTATTCTCTGGAGGTTTAGCTGGAACAGCTGATGACCATGGACAGGGTCTGTGATACTACATGAACAAATATAGATACACACAGCATGTCCAGACCAGCAGATGTAGCTTACCGAATACAGTGAGAGTCAGGAGTAGGTTCCTATGGAGCGACTGGCAGAACTGCACACATATGTTCCTGGATCTGTGCTCCATTGGACTTAAATGACTTTCATGCATCCGCACTTCTACTTGCTTAGGCATATTGTTGGCACTAGAATGAAAAACGAAAATCAAGTAAAAAGTTACAGCACAAGATGCCAAAAGTGAGAGGAAAGTCTGGATTACTTCCATCATATAAAACTGGGGAATCTGATGCATATTCCACTGCTTCCCACATTTCACAAACACTGTATATTTACTGCTCTGAAGAAGTCTCTGAAATGGCAATGGTTTGTCCTTCTGAAGGTGTAGCCTTAAAGGTATTTTTTGCGGTTATCTCTCAAATGGTGGAGATTTTAAAAAAATTAATTCACTGGACACATTATCCCAACTGTTTCATGGACTAAACTATTGGTCTGTAGCTGAAAAACTCCCCGAAGATCATGGCTGTCTACTTAAGTAGGAGAGATGGCTGAAGAACAAAGTTTCTATTAGCAGGAAAATGCAGATTTTAATACCTTATTTAATTCCAATGCAGGAAAAGAGTTTAAAAATTAGGATTTATTTGCAAAATAAAGCATTCCAGAATATTTTGCTTAATCTTCCCAAAACATTTCATGTCAACATTAACATTTTATTGTAATATAATGAGAATGCTGAGGTCAAAATGATCTTCTTTCAACTTGGCTGTAATGAGACTTGAACAACTGCCACCGAAAATTAGTCAGAAAACTATGCATCCCCCAAGAAAACCTTTGGTTTCATTGAATTGGCAGTGTTTAGAAGAAAAAGGTTTTTTGACTAACTCTGGTTTATATCTGAGTAAGTGTTATGCACATGAGTGCAGGACTTTGAAAGCCATGCCTCTAACTTTCTCAACACCTGAGAAATCATTAGCAATGACCCTTTTTTATATACACGATATTAAAATGTACTTGAAAAATACTACTAAAAATACTACTACAAACAAAACATAGTTTCCCTAAATGTTAAGGCTGTCCAACTTAAATGTGAGAAATGGGTAAAGAACAGATTTTTTTATTATCAAGAAAATATATATTTTGAGATCTGATCTTATGCCAGATTAGGACAAGATTTTAGAAAAAGGAAACCAAGTCTTCCTCTACAACAGCAGACTGAGGTCTACAGACCTAAAACAGGTCTGAAAAGATATAAAAGGTTTCGATGTTCTTAGTACTAAACCATTTCCAGGGAATCAAAACATTTTTTTGTTATATATAGTACAGCTTGCTGTCTTGATAAAGTTTCTCAGCAGAAAGTTATGATTAGACCTGTAATAAAAATTCAGTCATTTTGATGCAAATAGTTCCATGATTTTCCCTTTCAAAGTGAAATGGCATTTCTTTCCAATACATTTGGTTGTTAAAAGGTAGCACCAGCAGAAAATGCATTAGAGAATACTTTTTGGTTTTTTTAAAGGGGGAAAAAACCCTCCAAGTGTTGTAATTTACCCTTTTAAATCTTTTACAGTGGTGGTTGCAACAAAATGTATTGCTGATGGTAGAATAACAAACAAGAACATCAGTATACATTCTGACAGCTTAAATGTGAGGCATGCCTACTTCCTGAA
The DNA here is from genome assembly GCF_030463565.1 of Pelecanus crispus. NCBI lineage: Eukaryota > Metazoa > Chordata > Aves > Pelecaniformes > Pelecanidae > Pelecanus > Pelecanus crispus. The sequence continues at coordinate 24,046,705 of NC_134648.1, forward strand.
GACTCATGAATGCAAGTATCAGAGATACATAAGGATTAGCCAGGGGATAATGTGCATAGCAGTTATTTGAGGAATTATGAGAAAGATGAGACAGTGTCTGCAGTTTTCATGCACATGGGCCACAAAGCCGTGAAACTACTGCTGAAAGTGTGCCACAAAATCAAGGAATGGGATCCAAACTTTGCAACTGGGGATTACATCTAGTTTCAGTTGCACTCTGAACACAAATGTGTAACTTGCTTAGACCTATTATTCACTACAGGTTGATTATATATTCCTCTGAAACTCTGAAATATGGACAGCTGAAATAAATTCAAAAGAAAACCTTAGAGGCTCTTCCATTAGCAAAGAATTAGGCAGAACTGGAATGGATCAGTAAACAGAAGCACCTGATGATGTTACATCTTTCTAGGATTTTGCTTTGGGCTAGGTTTAGTCTGGTTTCCTAGACCCTTTCCTACCTGACACCATGCCTATACCTTCATACCGTCCAAAGGAAAGCCACCTCATAAATATCTGCTTCCTTAGCTGTGAGCCTTTTGTCTAATTCACAGACAATGGAAGCATATCATTCTCCTGACAACATTGCTGAACTAAGTTCTCCCATGCAGAAGCAAGCCTCTGGTCCTGCTCTTGTCTTCAAGCCTTATTTCTATTCCCATCCATTTCTAAGTGACAGCATGGTGTTTGCCCCCCAGATCCCCCTTCCCCTCCAAGTCTGGTCAGCATACAAACAAAGGTTCATGAAGGGAGGGGATGGTGGACCTACTCCCACAGCTGCAGTGACTACTTCAGGATTATACTCCAAGTGAATTGAAGCTAGCCCCGCTTGAGGTGGTCAAACAACACAGAGCTTTTACATGATAGCACCATCTTCTTCAAAAGTTCAGCCATGTAAAATGTAGATATCCAAATACCCTCTGAGAAGAGAAGGAAATGAGGACACAAAGCTCTTTATGGACATTCCTAAATTTCCAGGAACTTCATGCTGTATTGTGTGCTTCCCTCAAGTGCAAAATACGAGTTTTACACTCTCCAGCTGTTCAGGATTGTATGTGAACCTTCAGCACGGACTGAAATTCTGATTGGTATGTGGTTTTTAAAGAAAAAGACCGAATACTAAAATATGCTAATCATGCAGATCTGTTATAAAAAGCACTGACAGATTAATATAATCACATGAAAAATGGTACCTCAAAGGACCATAATCTAAGCTGTTAGCACTGCTCTTAGCAATGAGATTTTTATCACCAGACCAGAGACAAACTATTGTTTCAGGCTTTTGAGTATGTTGTGGGAGGGAGAGGAGGGGAAACAATAATGAAATAAAAACCTTCTGAGAAGGATAAGAGAAACTTCTTGTGTAGCATACGACAAAATCAGAAGTTTGCACCAGAAATTTTCTATCCAATTACTAGAAGATGAAAATCTGTTTGACCTCTGAATCATGGAAATGAGATTTTGTCTTATGGACTGAGCCATCTTCCCTGTGCTGTTTTTGTGCCTCTACTTGCATCTTGTAAATTATATTTAGCTCCAGAAGAATGCAGAACTTTTTGGACCTGAAACCTGCAGTCACATAATGACATAACTGCAAGAAGTTCCTACTGAGGTCAACGGAAGATGCACAGATGTAAATTAGGGCAGAATCTGGGCCCTTATGGACCAGATACCCCTGGTTCTGTCCTATTCCCCTGCTTTCTGTCACTGACATTACTGCACACTCACATGCACAGCTTTCTCCATACCATGAAGGCCACAGTGCCACGTTAAAGCATGCAAGGAAGGGGCTTAAAAATCTATAAGGCTTTCTTGTGCTTCAGATTTTCTTGCTGAAGGAAAAAAATAATGCATGACAGAGTGGAGCTTGGCTGCATCCCAACTCATGGGCAGCGCTGGGACTCATGCAAGGCCAGAAGTGTATGAACAACATGAGCCCCTAATACTGCTAACATAATCTATGTTAATGGTACCTCTGTACATAGGTAAGTATCACAAAACAGTGCAGAATGCATTTCAGCAGCTGTGATCTTTCAAACATGCAAATTATGACCTTGGTTAAATAAATCATTGTTCCACTGTGCTGAGCTTCTATGGCTATTCAAACAAATAAAGCGTTCTGAATGCTCGTCCTGAAGCCCATCAGACCAAAACCTCTTTTAGGCTAACTTCACTGAAGCTGGAACATGATAATATAAATTAATTCTGCTCATTATTTTCATATGTCACAGTGACAAGCAGCCAAACAACTAAGCTCCAGATAGGCGCACAGAGAACTGTAAGAACTGAGACCTTCAAAGAAGATAATATTTTCTGCCAACTACAGGCACTTGAAAACATTGACAGAACTTAAAAAAATGAACCAATATTGGAAAGTGTGCAGTCACATGAAACAGCACATACCAAGAGCTAGACATATGTGGTGCCTTTTGAATGATTGAGCATGATCATCTGCCTAGCCCCGTGTCACCTATTCTTCTCCCTTTTGAGGCAGTACTTATCCCTAGGGAAGGAGAGGAACTCCTTTGAACCCAGGAGATTTGATTTTTATTCACCTTAGGAGAGTACAGCAGGGTCTCAAAGTGAACACAATCTGTATTTTCACCAACTTCAAATATGCTCTGCTCTGCCAAGGTAATATGTAAGTGCATTAACAGAAATTATCAGAATTAAGCTGCAATTTTACTGCCTTTTAAGCAAATAAACAGCCTCTTGCCTGAATAATCAAGAAGTTAGCTGCTTGCTCTTTCCACTGTCCCTCATCCCCACAGTATACACAAGGTACAAGAAAAAAATCTGCCCATAGGCACTTGATTTTAGATTATCTAAATATTTACAGTTAGTTTTGCATGTGAGATATACAGTGCTATATGATGTAATCTATTTATCTGCAATTTTTAAGCTGTAGTGTGTTTCTCTTGCTGGTTGCTATGCATAATGGTGTCAAAATACGGGAAAACAATCATTAAAACACCAAGGTCCCTGGGATTTTTGTTCCTATCTCCTCCAAGCATTTTTCTTAGGTTTTATTTTACCTCCCTCTGGGAAAGTCTGCTGTTCTATTTCTTTTCAACTGCTTCTTTCTTTCTTGTATTTCCACTGAAGTTTCTAGGCCTAAAAGGTTCAAAAAACTGTTTGTTTCTTTTCCTTGGTTACCAAATGTAACTCCTTTCCTCACAAAAGCTAAGGGTTAACAATTTCCACAGTGCTTGAGTGAAAATGCCCTTTTATTTTCAGTCAGTTACGGGGAAAGAACTCTGCATCTCCCAAATACTTACCCACCTTGGCATAAACCTAGAGTAGAGACTAGAGGGAAAAAATAATCTTCCATCTAAATGAAAAATGTAGGTAAAGATCATAACAAGGCTACTGAAAACAGATGCTGTGAACAGGGTAAATTAGGAGAAGACTGTGTTTAATTTGTATAAGGTATTTCAGCTGTGTCAATTAATCAAGCAGGTAATTCTCAGTATGAAAGTCTGCCTTGGTTAGCACTGCCTGGAAATTAATTTGGTCTTTAGTCTGGGGGGGGGGGTGGTGAGCTGTTCAGAGGAGAGATTCTTGTTAGCATAGCAAATGGCTATTTTAGAGTAGAACAACAGAATGAGGATAACCCTATTTTTGGGACCTGTCAAAATAGCTCTTGGTGTTTTATTAAGGGTTATTTAGTAGCGACTCCGGGTTTCAGCAAAATATTTAGGGAAATAGCATTTTCTTCATGGAATACCATGCAAAAAGCACCAGTTTATGTTTTATAGCAATTACTTCAATCTAGGTAGCAAGATTTATTCTTGAGAAAACAACCTTGGACAGACTGGCTTAAGTTTCAGTTCAGGGTCTAAGAATATCTCTTGAGCTAGATGTTTGCTGTCAAACTAAATACCGCTCTCTTCTGAAGCAATGAGTAAACAGCAGGCATAAATGTCAGTAGTTGTTCCTAGGAGGAATGGCCTTCTTAAGAGGAGGGGAAAAAAAAAGGCAGGGAAGGGGGACAGAAACTTGAACTAGCTTTCTTGACCTCAGAATAAAAAGTGACAAGCTGCAAATGTCTTCTTGCCAACCACCTAATACTCAGACAAGTGGCTCAAATGTAGTCACAGCTGAAGTCATGAAGTTTGATGCATAGTAATCTTGGTGAATCCTCACTGAGCTCATCCTAGCAATCAGTGGAATTGCATGGGAGTAAATGAGAGCTTAATCTGCCCTGAAGAATATTTGTTAGCAGCAAGGCTTGAATCAGGGTTGTACCTCTTCCCATTTCCCTGGAGAGAGTGTAACACTGATGATTCAGGATCATGTGCTGTGTTCATGACAGGGAGAGGGACTATGGATCTGGTCCACCACACACAATCAGTTTACTCCTATCCCATATGTAGGAAAGGGTCTACTCTGGTTGCTAGATAAAAGATCAGTGACTAGAAAAACTTATGGAACATCACCAGGACAAGAGGGATTTCACTAGCTGGATGTGAGGATTCTGGACTGTCTGCCACAGTTCTTGTGAAATTAGGGTTCAAGCATCAGCTTACCAAGAAACTTCTAGTTTGAATTAAATTAGAGTTCTCTGCTGCTTAAATTAATTATATCAAGACAACAGCTGCTGAGCTTCTTTTGGGAGACAGTCTGGGACTATATCGTTCCACTGTGCCATTGCATGTGCTGTAGCGTGGGGGGTTATTTTCTTTAGATTAGATACATTTTTCAAACCACAGCGGAGCTGGTAAAGCTCATCATATACAGCCACAATATGACAGGCCATGCAGGGGAAACAGCTAAAATACCTTTATTGTGCAAAGTATACATTAGCTTTGGCATCACTCCTGCTGTGTGATGTGGTGTTGTTAAATGTTGTATTTTACATCAATAAAATACTCTGGTCAGGTCTCAGCCTCTTCACAAAAATAAAAGAAAAATGCAACAACAAACACACAAAACTAGTACAAACAAGAGTAACATAAGCTTTAGTCTGCATTAACAAGGGGTTTATTTTAAGCCTCTTGTGGCCATTAAGCCCTTCTGCTGAGTTTTAACTGCATTATGTAGTTTTTTCTTGTTATTGACATTAATGAATTCTGAGTGGAGATTTAGTCATTTACCATGGAGCCTGACTTGGCCTAGGGACTGGTATTACAACTAACACCCTGAAGCATGACTTGCCTTTTTGCACTGGGAGAAGAACTTTTCCACCTGGATCATTTTACGACCATGTTGTTTCCTCTGAGTTAGCATTTAGCATACATTCTGGGAGTTTAACATAATCATATGAGTGAGTTTAATCATAATCATATCAGGACAACCAGATGATCAGGCCCAGTCAGCATGGGTTCATGAAAGGCAGGTCCTGCTTCACTAACCTGATCGCCTTCAGTAACAAGGTGACCTGCTTAGTGGATGAGGGAAAGGCTGTAGATGTTGTTTACCTGGACTTTTGTAAAGCCTTTGACACCGTTTCCCACAGCATTCTCCTGGAGAAACTGGCTGCTCATGGCTTGGACAGGTGTACTCTTTGCTGGGTAAAAAACTGGCTGGGTGGTTGAGCCCGGAGAGTTGTGGTGAATGGAGTCAAATCCAGTTGGTGGCCAGTCACAAGGTGTTCCCCATGGCCAGTTCTGTTTAATATCTTTATCAACAATCTGGATGTGGAGATCGAGTACATCCTCAGTAAGTTTGCAGATGACACCAAATTGGGTGGGAGTGTCGATCTGCTTGAGGGTAGGATGGCCCTGTAGAGGCACCTGGACAGGCTGGACCGATGGGCTGATGCCAACTATGAGGTTCAACAAGGCCAAGTGCTGGGTCCTGCACTTGGGTCACAACAACCCCCATGCAACGCTACAGGCTTGGGGAAGAGCGGCTGGAAAGCTGCCTGGTGGAAAAGGACCTGGGGCTGCTGGCTGACAGCTGGCTGAACATGAGCCAGCAGTGTGCCCAGGTGGCCAAGAAGGCCAACAGCATCCTGGCTTGTATCACAAATAGTGTGGCCAGCAGGAAAATGACCATCCCCCTGTACTTGGCACTGGTGAGGCTGCACCTCAAAAACTATTTCAGTTTTGGGCCCCTCAGTACAAGAAAGACATGGAGGTGCTGGGGCGTGTTCAGAGAAGGGCAATGAAGCTGGTGAAGGGTCTAAGGAACAAGTCTTATGAGGAGCGGCTGAGGGAGCTGTGGTTGTTTAGCCTGGAGAAAAGGAGGCTGAGGGGAGACCTTATCGCTCTCTACAACTATGTTCCTGTGCAGGGGCATCCTACCCCCGAGCAGATCGACACTCCCACCCAGTTTGGTGTCATCTGCAATGAAAGGAGGTTGTAGTGAGGTGGGTGTTGGTCTCTTTTTCCCTAGTAGCAAGTGATAGGATGAGAGGAAATGGCCTCGAGTTGCACAGGGCGAGGTTTAGATTGTATATGAGGAAAAATTTCTTAACTGAAAGGGTTGTCAAACATCGGAACAGGCTGCCCAGGGAAGTGATTTAGCCACCATCCATGGAGGTATTTAAAAGACATGTAGACATGGTGCTTAGGGACATGGTTTAGTGGTGGACTTGGCAGTGTTAGGTTTACAGCTGGACTTGATCTTAAGGCTCTTTTCCAACCTAAATGATTCTATGATGCTATGATTCTATATTTAAATAGCTGACCAGCAGCATCCTTACTGAACCTGCAGGGAAGAGTGGTTTGCATGAACCCACTCCTGTCTCCGAATTAGTTAGCAGTTACATGTATCTCTTTCTTCTGATTTTTTAAAAATATTGTCCCATGAGGTCATTTAGGAAAACAACCCTTCATGATCTACCTGAGTTTGCAATCTTTGAACTTAGGCTCCATTTGTTTGTTTTTTTTAAAACCCTATTAGAATTGGCAGGAAGTTTCTGCTCACTAAATGCTTCCTTTAACAGTTTCTCCAGCTTTTGAATCTGACTTAGGAAGCTTAATTCTATAGTGAAGAAAGGGTAGTCTAGAGGCCATTTGAAGCAGGAGCAAAGGAAAATCAAGTAAAATGTGACATGATTATTTTACAAGCACATGGTCCTTTCTTACGTATCTATCCAGGTCTTTCCACAAATACTTATCACCATGGAGCAGAGACTTCTTTTTTATTTTTTTTCCCTGGGGTTTCTTTATGTCTGATTGACTAATGTATTGACTTATGCATTAACTGGGCTGCAGCAATACATCTGAATAATAAGAAAGAGAAGTAAAGCTGATGGATCTGCTGGGCAGGAAGGAATTGTTTTCTACTCACAATCTGTGTATGTCCACATACATGGCTTTGAATAATCCCTTTAGACAGACTGCAGTGCATGGGTAAAGCCCCTTCCTGTGCAAGATTATTCCTATTAACTTGCAACTTAGATTTCACATAGCATTTTATGGCATATTATATGAAAAAGAAAATTAGAACCTATGGAGAGGTTGTGAACTACAGTTCACTTTTCATGGAACCCTGCATCGTAAACCACATGAAGCCAACGGATCACATTGAGTCACGTTGGTTTTGTTAGAAAGAAGATAAGTGTATTTTACACAAACAGGTAACTGCATATGTTGAAATGCTTTGGGAGTGTCTGGTAGGCAGGGGAGAAGCCAATCAGGATAACACCTAGGTGTCTGAAAGGAAGGGAGATGGAAATTTGTGCAGTAAATTGCAAAAAGGAGATCTGTAACACCAACTCTCCCCCCACCACATGGTGGGTCTGATGGTAGGGAGCCATGGGAAGCTTTATAGGTATGCTTCCACTGGGAAGCCATGAACCCACTGGCTGTGGGACCCCACAAAGCAGTGCCTTCGGGCAGTTCTTACCTAGTCATATGAAACCCGATTTTAACACCTCAAAGAGAGTGTGTGTTGGAGTGTGTGTGTGTGGACACATTAGTGAGGTAACTAACTTTCTAATTTAGTGGCATGACAAAGCCTGTCAGAAAGAGATTAAGTTAAAATTCCTAAGAACAAAGACAAGGTAGTTATCCAGACCTCACACAGGACAGGTGTCCTGTGGACTTCCATGGTCCTTGGCAAGGAAGATCCACAGCACTTTACTAGAACAAAAGTTTAGTGATCAGAAATCCACTCCTTGCAGAAATATCTGAAAGACCCAAAGGTGCTTCTTGCATCTGCACGCGCTGACCAGTCTACAAAGCGACCAACTACTTATGTTATGCTCCTCTCCTTGTGAGCACCTCCAGGGAGAAATAACACTGCCTTGGTAGAGATTAGCTGTTTGTAGGAAGACATAATTTGTAATATAGCTCACATTTTAGCAGACAAAGAAAAAGCTTCCATAATTCCTCCTTTTTGTCAAGTCCTCTGATTCATACCAGCTGAGGATCTGGACATGAACTTTTCTTTTTAACAAGTGTTTAAATTTGGCACTGGCATATTTATGTGTACCTCTTGCTCTGTCTGTTTACTATCTCTGCTTTCCTGATCCTGAATCTCAAGCCTAATCAACCTAAAAAAGCAAATCCTACTATGACAATGTAAAGATTCAGATTTACTCTAAACTTCAGACCTTAAAGTGATATCAGTTCTTGGTGGAAGGAGGGCTGACAGTTTGTTTCTTGTTTGGAATAAACAAGGTGCATTTCTATCTTCAGGGATCGTATTCTATCCATCATCCAGAGCCTAAAGCAAGAAAGTGTGTTTTAAACCATACAGTATAACACTGACCATAAAGATGATCATTTATTTATGTAATGATGCACACATGGAATATCTTTTTTAACTGTCAAATTTCTGATAGGGCTTTACAGTCATTTAAAAACCCTGGAACTTGCATGCTTCATTTCCCCAGAATTATGTACTGAGTCTGAGATGAAGAGTAACAGAATTAAGGATGAATCATATTATTATTATGGCAAAGGACAGAATAGTGATGTGCTTTGTGCAAAAAATTGTCGACTTACACGCTCAGAAACTCAGAGACAAGTATCATGATCTTGCATTTGCTTCTACCCGGGGTGTGCCAGGCAGCACAAAGAAAAAGTCTATGAAATGATTGGAGATAAACGTAGTTTTCAAGGGCACTGAACAAAGAGTAAGCCAGTGAGAATGTGAGAAGATCAGAAACGTAGCGGGCCCAAGGCATGCTGGCTAGGAACAAAAAGGAGTAGAAGTGTGGGTGTTTTTTACATACCTCAGAGTAGCTCACAGAAAGGCAAACTGAACAAGGAGCTCTGGTTGAGATAGTAAGAATTAATTTTGTCATGACAATGGGAAACAAAATGCAAGATCTCCTATGAATTTATTTCTTGAGTGATGGCTCTTGAAACGCTTTTTCCTGTGGTAAATTCTTGCAGGTTTGTCCCTGAAAGCAGCTACACCAGTGATTTTGGACCACATGACTCATACAGAACAAGTTTCTAGTGGCCATGTAAACCCCCATGGCTAAATTGGTGCATCAGAGCTCTACAATTAAGTAAGTCTTAACTAAATCTGAACACAGATATTAACATTCTTCTAAACATTTTTAGGGATAAAAAGACCCAATCTTAATTGTTTAATTTTTTTCTCACCAAATCTGTATATTAAGCATTTATTAACAAAAGTACAATATGTGTCAATGAACAGAAAAAGTACAAAAATGAGGAAAACCCTTCTTGCCTCTCCCGTAATGACTATTGTTCTTGGTATCCACTTTGAAAGTTCCCTATAGCTTTGATAGCAGCATGGAGATACCCATTGGATGCACTGGGAGTCTTATTAATGCTGTGCTGTAATAAAGTGATGTAAACTTCCAGGTGATTTCAAGAAATACAGGTCCAAAGTATCTTCCAACTGAAAATAGTGACCACAGATGATACTGCTTTAACCTGCAAACAGAGTTCCTTCTCATACCAAAGCTTCGTCTTTCTTTTCCAATATGCTCTAGAAGCTATATATCCAACTAGCTGCTTCTCAAAGTACTAAAAAACCTTTAGTTGTAAATGTTTTCAGAGAAGTGACTGGATAGTACTAGGTTTGCTGTATGCATTCAGCCAGAAAAACTAGAAAAATCAAGATGGGAAAAAAAAAAAATCAGAGCTCCTCTCTGACTTCCGGTGGCTAAAGTCTGAGATAGCTGACCCTTCACATTTTCAGCATTTTACTGTAAACCCTGCAAAGGGCACAAATTGATCCAAGTTTGACTAGACTTCAGATAACCTTAATAAAAAGCAACCAATTCAGTTAAAAATGCATTCAGTTCCATGGGATGTTTGTCAATGGGCTAGCACATAACACTGAATCCAGCACTAATTCTGTTCTAAAACATTTCTCAGTGCTTCCTGTGGGGGAAATCTCTCTTCCAGAAAGTATTCTGGATAGAGTCAGAAACTGTTTGCACAAAGAGCAACTTCTAAGGAGACTACAAGAAAACAGTTGAACTTCTATGCAGAAAATATCAGAATTTGGATTCGTGTATGGAAACTCAGAGTCCCAATTTATTCCTATGTACACTAACAGATGTTAATTCTGCTTTGACTATAGGTAATGGTGTTTCTCAGCTGTTCTCCAAAATCTGACTTATAAGGAAATTTTAAACAACTACAAAGCTAATTTACCACTGCAATCTCTGAGTGCCAGAAACCTCTATGAAAGTGCAGAGGCCTTGTAGCGTAACATTATAAACAGACTATATTTGTTCACCAGTACAATGTTATCTCACAAGCTGAAAAACAAAGACGACATTTTAAGCTTTTTCTCTCACCATTTTGCATATTCTTTCTTATAATGCATCCTGTTCAAGAAACTTCTAGTCATTCTTTTCTGTTACTCGTTTTGTTTGGGGTTTTTTTTCCAGAGTCCTTGCTTCTCTTTTTATGCCAATATGCTTTTATTATAGCCAGACATTCAGATTGCTTTAATCACAACTATTGTTCTGACAAAATTGCTTTGGCCAAACTCTGCTCATGTTCCTTGAAAAGAGGATCAACAAAAATTACTTGGGCTGGGCCCTGAAAAAGCAAATAAACTTAGTTTTGAAGACATACTAACTTCCTGCAGTATGTTAAAGAGATTATAGAAATCAAGTGTAGCATAATAGAATCACTTGTGACATTATTTTAGCTGTGCAGCTCAGCATGCTCCTTGGAGCAGTATTTATGATCACACACAGCAAGATCTGATGAGTGCATGCCATCTGCTGGAACCAAAAAGACTTCTTACAGAGGAAATCCTAAAAGGCAGCAATAATTTTCACCCAGTGTAAAGCATCTTCTTCATTGTCTCATGTGCCTTTTTAATTAGGGTCACACTGCAACCACATGCTTGGGAAAGGAGGGAAAAGTTTCCTATTCACATGGACTAGGAATTTATTCTAGTAGCTGTATGAAATGGAATGGACATTCAGATAAATATGTTGCTCAGGTGACCTGTTTTTTCCCTCCTTACCAATATACCAGAGATGTCTGCTAGGAAACTACACCCAGAAAGCCAACAGTATTAAGATGGGAGATCATAAATACAAAATAGCTTTCACACAGTGGTGTATATTTAGGATTATGGGCCTGAAGATGGGTGATTGGGTTGTTTTCTATCTTATATATTATACATGTGATGCCCTCAGAGCATGCACCACTCCGTCAGAGGATCTGCCTTCTTTGTCTCCCCCAGGTCTGCTTACACTCATTTTACAGATGAAAAAGAATTGAGCGAATTTCACCACTGGCAGGAACAAGATTATTTTTGGCATTCCATAAGTCTCTATCCTAGCAAGACATTTTCTTGAACATTTTATTTTTGCTGCTTATTTAGTATTGTCCACTTGATTGTAGCATAACACTTTGGGTAGCCTTGGCTGAACTACTTCAGTTCAGCCTCATGGTGCCTTCTTAGGGAGATGCTCCACTTCAAGAGAGAGCAGCACAGTTACTATATATATATAGAAGATAAATCTTTCTGTCCAAAAGTTGTGAGGCTCAACAGCAGGATGCATTACCCTGAGCTGCAGCAGCTGTTTTTCTGCATGACACAACTACTGTCACTGCATGAAGATGCAATAGCTTCTGTGAAAACTAGGATGGATTTTCTAACCTTGGCCAAATTCAACCATGGAAACTCGAATTTTTCAAAGTTAGTGGAAATCTAAAAAGGTTAATTTTCCAAATTATTCAGTGCTCCTCACCCTAATGGCTTTTAGTCTGAAGACTGACGCAGGTCAAACTAGAGGGCTCATTTATCCCACTTTGAAATCTCTGACAGTGACCAGCTCTAGATACCCAGGACATGACTGTAAGACAAGCATGTAGCACAGTATTTCCCAAGTATCGTCCTGGCATTCATCAGCCTGTGGGTTGTGGATTTGAAGTGTTATCTGGACATAAACTGTAAGAATCCTTCAATACAAAGTTAGAAAAAGAAAGTACAAGCACACATCACAAGCAATTTTTCCCATTCTTCCTTGTGAGACTTGTAATCCAGATTGCTTAAGGAGAGACAGAGTCTGAGACGGCATTGGGAACCTTTGTAGAACATGCTGTACAGGTAGAAAGCTTGCAGAGTTTTAGCTTGAATTATGCTCAGTTACATCTCAAATCATACATTACAGAATGATCTTAACCCCAACCACATTTGCTATGTCTATGTTTTCCATGGTGAATTCCAAAGCCTATTATGTAAACATCATCTCCAGCAAAATGGTGATATATTGCACGGTGCTTTAGTCCAAGGAATAAAAAGTCTAAGCCCAATAATGAACTCCCATGAGCTACATCCTAAGGCTTTTATTGATTTTTTACTGACATTTCTACTAAAGTCACTTGAATGTTTACCTAAAGTTGGAGCTATGGAAAAATCTCATTCACTTTTACAGGAAATTATTGCCAAGAAATAAAAAGTCCACTCCACTAAATGTCTAAGCAATGGATGTCTTCAAGTGAGCTTGAAAAGGGCTAGTAAAACTGTGAGAAGCATGACACCCCTCAGTGTCGACTGGCCTGTCCCTGGGCCAATGTCAGGGTAAACACACAGAACTGGAGGCTCACTTTACAGCACGTCACACCCAAACACAATCTTCTGGTCTTTTACTCTAATGAATAGTGATCTCCTGGGATGCAGCTGTGTGTTAACCCAGCAGCTCTTACATGTGTCCTTAAAGTTAAGTATATGTTTACCTGGTTGACTGAACTGGTCCCTAAACAATAAACCACAGGAAGATACAGCCCTAGAATTTACTAGGCTATTTCTTGTTAAAAAAATCTTAGAATAGAATTAGAATCAAATAATAGAATCATAGAACCGTTTAGGTTGGAAAAGACCTTTAAGATCATCCAGTCCAACCATTAATCTAACATTACCAAGTCCACACTAAACCAATTAAGGGTAGACTAGACTAAACCCCATGTCCCGAAGTCCCATGTCAACCTGTTTTCTGAACGCTTCCAGGGATGGTGACTCCACCACCTCTCTGGGCAGCCTGTTCCAATCCTTGACTGCCTTTTCCGTGAAGAAATTTTTCCTCATACCCAATCTAAACCTCCCCTGGTGCAACTTGAGGGCATTTCCTCTTGTCCTGTCACTAAATACTTGTGAGAAGAGACCAACACCCACCTCACTACAACCTCCTTTCGGGTAGTTGTAGAGAGCAATAAGGTCTCCCCTCAGCCTCCTCTTCTCCAGGCTAAACAACCACAGCTCCCTCAGTCGCTCCTCATAATGCCTGTGCTCCAGACCCTTCACCAGCCTTGGTGCCCTTCTCTGAACACGCCCCAGCACCTCAATGTCTTTCTTGCATTGAGGGGCCCAAAACTGGATTCCAGGTATTCCAGGAGTGGCCTCACCAGTACCACGTACAGTGGGACAAACACCTCCCTGCTCCTGCTGGCCACACTATTCCTGATACAAGCCAGGATGCTGCTGGAATTCTTGGCCAGCTGGGCACACTGCTGGCTCATGTTCAGCCAGCTGTCAGCCAGCAGCCCCAGGTCCTTTTCCACCAGGCAGCTTTCCAGCCGCTCTTCCCCAAGCCTGTAGCGTTGCATGGGGGTTGTTGTGACCCAAGTGCAGGACCCAGCACTTGGCCTTGTTGAACCTCATAGTTGGCATCAGCCCATCGGTCCAGCCTGTCCAGGTGCCTCTACAGGGCCATCCTACCCTCAAGCAGATCAACACTCCCACCCAATTTGGTGTCATCTGCAAACTTACTGAGGGTGCACTCAATCCCCTCATCCAGATCATTGATAAAGATATTAAACAAGGCTGGCCCCAAAACGGAGCCCTGGGGAACACAGGTCGTGACCGCCGCCAACTGGACTTGACTCCATTCACCACTACTCTCTGGGCTCGACCACCCAGCCAGTTTTTTACCCAGCAAAGAGTACGCCCGTCCAAACCATGAGCTGCCAGCTTCCCAAGGAGAATGCTATGGGAGACTGTGTCAAAGGCTTTGCTGAAGTCCAGGTAGATGACATCTATCTCACCCCTCATCCACCAGGCGGGTCACCAGGTCATAAAAGGAGACTAGGTAGGTCAAGCAGGACCTGCCTTTCATGAACCCATGCTGGCTGGGCCTGATGTCCCCGTTGATCTGCACTTGCCTGTTGAGTTCACTCAATATGAACCGCTCCATAATCTTTCCCGGCACCGAGGTCAGGCTGACAGGCCTGTAGTTCCCCGGGTCCTCCTTCTGGCCCTTCTTGTAGATGGGCGTCACATTGGCAAGCCTCCAGTCATCAGGGACCTCCCCTGTTAACCAGGACTGCTGACAGATGATGGAAAGTGGCTTGGAAAGCTCCTCTGCCAGCTCCCTCAATGCTCTCGGGTGGATCCCATCCAGCCCCATAGACTTGTGAGCATCCAGGTGGCGTAGCAGGTCGTTAACTGCTTCCCCCTGGACTATGAGGGCTCCATTCCGCTCCCCATCCCTGTGTTCCAGCTGAGGGGGCTGCATACCCTGGGGATGACTGGTCTGGCTATTAAACACAGAGGCAAAGAAGGCATTAAGTACCTCAGCCTTTTCCTCGTCCTTAGTGACAATGTTCCCCCCCACATCCAGCAAAGGATGGAGATTCTCCTTGGCTCTCCTTTTATTGTTGATATACTTATAAAAACATTTTTTATTATCTTTTACAACAGTGGCCAGATGGAGTTCTAGCTGGGCTTTTGCTTTTCTAATTTCCTCCCTCGATTGCCTAACGAGATCCCTGTACTCTTCCTGAGTTGCCCGCCCTTTCTTCCAAAGGCGGTGGACTCTCCTTTTTTCCCTGAGTCCCAGCAAAAGCTCCCTATTCAGCCAGGCCGGTCGTCTTCCCCGCCAGTTTGTCTTACGGCACATGGGGACAGCCCGCTCCTGCGCCCTTAAGACTTCCTTCTTGAAGAAGGCCCAGCCTTCCTGGACCCCTTTGCCTTTCAGGACTGCCTCCCAAGGGACTTTCCCAACCAGTGTCCTGAACAGGCCAAAGTCTGCCCTCCGGAAGTCCATGGTAACAGTTTTGCTGCCCCTCCTCTTTACATCGCCAAGAATCGAGAACTCTATCATATCGTGGTCGCTAAGCCCAAGACAGCCTCCGACCACGACATCTCCCATCAGTCCTTCTCTGTTTGTAAACAGTAGGTCAAGTGAGGTACCTCCCCTGGTAGGCTCACTTACCAGCTGCGTCAGGAAGTTATCCTCCACACACTCTAGGAACTTCCGAGACTGTTGCCTCTCTGCTGTATGGTATTTCCAGCAGATGTCCGGCAAGTTGAAGTCCCCAACAAGAACATGGGCTGGCGATTGCGAGACTTCTGCCAGCCGCTTGTAGAATGCTTCATCTCTCTCTACATCCTGGTTGGGTGGTCTATAGCAGACTCCCAACAGGACATCCACCTTGTTGGCCTTCCCCCTCATCCTTACCCATAAGCACTCGACCTTATCATCACCACTGTTGAGCTCTGTACAGTCAAAACACTCCCTAATGTACAGAGCCACCCCACCGCCTCTCCTTCCCTGCCTATCCCTTCTGAAGAGCTTATAGCCATCCAGTGCAGCACTCCAGTCATGAGAGTCGTCCCACCGTGTTTCTGTGATGGCAACTATGTCATAGCTATCCTGTTGCACAAGGGCTTCCAGCTCCTCCTGTTTGTTGCTCATGCTACGTGCATTGGTGTAGATGCACTTGAGATGGGCTATCGATTTCACCCCCAACGTTGCCATGCCGCCCCTGGGCTCCTCAGTAGCGAGCCCGTTTATATCCCCTTCCTGCTTCAGGCCTAGTTTAAAGCCCTCTCAGTGAGTCCCGCCAACTCATGAGCAAGAATCCTTTTCTCTTTGGAGACAGCTGATCTCCATTAGCTGCCAGCAGGCCTGGTGCCATGTAAACCTCCCCATGATCAAAAAAAACAAAATTCCACTGGCGGCACCAGCCTCTGAGCCACCTGTTAATCAGGTGAGTTTTCCCATTCCTTTCAGCATTCTTCGCTGCCATTGATGGGATTGAGGAAAACACTACCTGCGCTCCCGATCCTGCAACCAATCGCCCCAGTGCCCTGAAGTCCCTCTTCATTGCTTTAGGACTTCTCTCTGTAATCTCATCACTGCCAACCTGTACAACCAGCAACGGGTAATAATCGGAGGGCCTTACGAGATTGGGGAGTTTCCTAGTAACATCCCTAACCCGGGCCCCAGGGAGGCAGCAGACTTCCCTGTGGGATGGGTCCGGATGGCAGATTGGGCCCTCAGTTCCCCGCAGGAGGGAATCACCCACCACAATTACCCTCCTTTTTTTTTTTAACAGGGGCAGTCGTAATCCGTGGGGGTGACTGACTGGCCCTCGGCAACCCTGGCTGGACCTTCACCTTGCAAACTGGAAGCAATCACTGCCTAAGTAATGATCAAGGGAAACATGGATTTTTGACTAACAGCTGTACGTATCCTAGCTTATCTTTTTAATGCTGACTAAATACTAGGCTTCTAAGTACCTAGGGACTTTGAAGCCAATGCTACTTTAAAAGACCCTGTTTTTTTCATCATATGAAGATCATCTAGAAAATTCTGACTTTTAGGACTATGGGAAGTTTTAGCTTACATTACTTTTATTTACTGCATTTGTATTTTGTTGCTTGAGAACTTTAATAGCAAAGGACACTTCAAACAGTAATTTATTGCCATCATATTGTTTGTAGCCAGAAGTGAGCTGGAGTCCCAGCTGGCCGTACTGCTTCTGACTCCTGGCACTCTCACTCAAGCTCTGGTTGTAAGTACAGCATACCACAGGTGTTCTCAGTGCAAGCCAGTAGATGTTTTGATCATTTACATTTACAGCTTATTCCTCGCCAACAGAGTTTATTCTGTCAAAAACAACGAAGTGGGGAAGCAGCCACAATGGACACACTAAATATATGATGGACTAGGTAATGGTGTGGTTGTGCCCATGTTCTAGGGCAGGATGATGCTCAGGCTGAATTTGTAAATAGGCATAGAACAACAAGATCATGTGCTGAAGTTACGATGCGGAGTTTTATAGCACCTTACAGCACTTGCATGTTACTTTCAGATTAGCAAAGAAATTGGTATTAAAAATCCACAGAGTACATGACTTATCTCTGTGTCACTGCAAACAACACAGTATGTGCTAGTTTAATTGCTTCTCTTCAGCTAAGTATCTACTATACAGATGTAAGTGAGAAAATTTGACACTTTCTTTTGCTTAACAAACCTAATTGAAGAAGCATTCTCTTCAAATGCCCTTTAAAACTCTGCTGCCCTTTCCATGTACCCTGCAGTAACAATGAGTCTGTTTAATCTCTGGTACTTTCTGCCTGATTAATTAACAGGTGACACCAATCAAAGGACAAAAGTTTGTAAGACTTAAATACTTGAAAAACTCTAGGAATGAAAAATCTGTGATCATGCATTTGTGTGCCTTTCCTCAGGCATCATAGAGTCACTGACTTGAACTTACCACCTATTTCTGTTCAGTTCTCTTCCCCACTCCCTTTCTGCCCAGCTCAAGTATCATACACTAACCTCGCTACTTTCTGATTACATAAAACTATAGTTTTTCATGGTTGTATTTATTGTAACACAATTAAACAGGCCTGTCTTGCCATTCTTGAAATAATTAACTCTGTTTCTTCTGCTGTTACTGCTTCTTTAGGCTGTTGGTGCGGCCCAAATACCACCCTACTCTGTGAGTGGCCAGAGGTCATTACCCAAGCAAATGTTTCCCATGACCATATGCCTTTTCAGTCACTGCACCTTTCATATGGCACTGATCACAGTGTGTTTCAAAACACACAAATGTCCTTGAGGACTTTACATGAGCACTGTGGCCATCCCCAAATGTGATGAGCAAGCTCCTTCAGCTGGTGGAAAGTAGCAGATTCATCAAAATCAAAATATTTGTCCCAGAGAAAATACCAAAGGATTAACTTCTTGAAAAGGCGCTCTCAGCATTTTCCCTGACCAATTTATCTCTCTGTCTCTTGTCCCCTTCATCTGTCCCCATTACTCTCCTCTGCAGTAGCAGGTGGCCATTCCCCCACTGCCTGCCCGTGGAGAAACTCCAGCTGCGCCATGCTGCACGTGCAGGCAGGCTTCTCAGCACTCAGGTAGAAGTCACTTTCTAAGAGTGTGTAAGAGCAATATTTGGTAAATTTCAAGCCAGAAAACAATGCATTGCAACTCTTACAATAATTATCACATTTATTATACTTCTTGACAGGTTCGCTTGACCTTTCAAGGGGCAAGAGTACAGTTTGTTTCAATTGGCTGCAGTGAACTCTCCCTGCCAGCTGCAGTAAAGATAAAGTCCATTGGAAACAATACTGTCTTCAGCTTTCCTGGCATGGTATGAAGTTTTACTTCTAGCAGTCTTCAGAAGGGTTTTGTCTGGCAATCATGGTACTACCTACAAAGAGAAAGATCTCTTCTCCCTCTTGCTACACAGTAGAAATCTGTTGGAGATGAATGCGTATACCTTTTGCTGGTAAAAAATGATGTGTTTCTTCCAAAACTAGTATCTTATGCATTGATATACAGTGCCAGAAGGCAAACCTGGCTAAATCAAAATACAGTTTCCTAAGGACTGCATGGAGCTAGAATTTTGGCCCAGACTAATATAAATTTGTGGACACTCAGGACTTGCTCTATTTTTTTTCAGTTCTGGGCTTTAATTATCAGGTGACAATTAAATAATTTTATAATACATTTCACTTTATTTTAATCTTGGGTTTATTCCTATTCTGCCTCCTTCTTCCTTATTCTGCTTTCAACTCTCCAGCAACTGGAGCTTAAAATACCTAATGAAAAAAAGCATCTACAACTGAGACGGAAGACATGATTCCTTCTAGTAACCTGAACAGCACATTTCAGAGGAGACTGATCCGAAACGGGCCAGGTAATCCGACATGTCCCCTTCTAGAGTGACAGGAGCTAGAAAACATGATTTATGGTGAAGGTATACTCCTGGCATACCTCCACGCTTCATTCCCCACAGTGGTTTGAGAGCTGGCGCAGACATGCAGAAGGCAGAAGAGGCTTGGGCACAGTGGCACTGAATAGCACCTCACACTGCCACACTTATTGGTGTCACATGAGTCCAAGTTACCTAGCAGGCCTTGTGTTCACAAAACCAGGCAGTGAAGAAGGATTGCAGCTAGTGAGAAAAATAACTAAAGACCTCTGCATTTTTGCCTCTGGCTCTCGGTTTTAGCAATTTGATCACTTTCATGGCAAAGACTAACGGAAAGATTTTTATACCCTTAACATTTTCCATGCATTTCAATACTGCCTTGATTGCAAAGTTATTAGTAGCACAAATAATGACCCACAGGTGTTTTGCAAGTGATTATAACAGGAAGCATAAGTGTTAGACAAGAAAATACCAACATTCTTCACCTATGCTTAAAAATAAACATGAAATGTTGAACAGTAAGGGTGAACACATGCCACAGGCAAGTAAGTGGGAAAGTATACAACAGCAGAGCAAAGTTACAAAACGGGGCCTTACCCTGTTGTATTCATGTGTGAAATCCCACCTTTGAATGACAATATAGGACCTCTGCATTTTAGCTGTACATTTTTATCAAATAAAATGTTTCTCAGCTTCTTCTTGTAGCTATTCATCTCTAGAAACATGGAGCTTGACTATCCACTATACTAGAATAGCTTAGTGCTAATGATGGAAAAGTCAAAGGCCACAGGATGGTTGCCAACAACCCACTCCATTAAACAAGACCAGAGGAGTACCTCTGGTGCTTCCTTACCACTGACATAATAACCTTGGCAATTCCCCAGGCTCTCCCTGATCTCTCTTTGGGTTGCAGACTGAGAGCCACTAAGGTCTCTCCAGGGTGCAAAGTGATATGTTGTGTGCCTCAGCCCTGTGCCAGCTGAGGACAGACCATGCTCAGTTCTGCCAGGACGCTGCTCAGAGGTTTCCTTAAGGCAGCTTAACATCCTCTTGTTGAAGGTCTGGCCATGCTACACCCACTCAGGGACACACAACTCATTGTGAACAAGCAAAAAACTACTCAGAGAAATAGAATAAATATTCCTGAGAAATACGTTAAGCAAAAAGACTTATTCTCTCCATGACTAATCCTCTCTATATCTGTAGTCAAATATTTGCATCTTGCTCACCATGTAATACAAAAAGTTCCCTAGCTAACACATTCATTTGGATTCACTGGGACATGTTCTAGTACAACACGACAACGCTCTGCAACCAAAACCTGGCCTTGAACTTCTCTGAGAAAACAAAGCTTTATCCCTCTTCCAAGAATGACCTTCCCACTCTGTCATTCATTTTTGTTTTTGACTACTTTCACATTCCCAGGTTCCAGAAGACAGACTGGAGAGCCACAGAATCTCTTGGCAATGCCTGAAGGAGCTGGTTCAGACCAAGCAGCTTCATCGAACATCACAACAGTTTCCTTCTACCTAAACCCCTGAATAATTTGTGCTCATGCATCCCAAAGCCAGACAGAATGGAGGTATGAATTTTCCTGCCCTTGCCTATTTTGGCCTTACTTGTATCAAGCAGAACTTGGAGCCTGAGTTCTGCTCAAGTTACATCACCCCTTGCAAGCCTCTGTGTAGGGTAACAACTCTAACCGGCTCATGCCAGAGCCTGTTACACAATTTCCTGTATTGTCTATATGAAGACAAAAAAACATTATTTTGATTGCTTACACATCACTTGGGTTGAAAACAACTTGGCTTGTTATCATGCTTGCAGGAAGTGTGTTACAGATTGTCTGGGATGATGAAATGCACACCTACACTACTTTTAAACTCATTAAAAGATAAGTTGGTTTGCTTTGTTAACACAGTATTTTTCTAGCACAGACACATTTTTTGTCACACATGTTAAGCCCAGGTTTGTTTTTACATTTAAGTAGGGTTTATCTGCATGTAGCCTAAAAGAAGGGGAGGGCTGGGAGAATTCAACAGAATATTAACTACAATTTTTAAGGGTAAAAAACCACAGCTGATACCTATCACTCACCCATTAGACACATGTGAAATACTGCAAACACCTTACAGACCTTAAAACTGCTAAGACGCTCATATCTGACTTGCCTGTTGCTAAAATTGTTCTCAAAGAGGACACAGTCTGCCCAGCCCATCTTCTGCTAGCTAATGATGTGCCATCATTACTCCTGGAAACTTTATACCCTTCACTGTGGTTACATCTGGCAGGATACAAATTGATAAAAAACAAGCCTACATCTTAAAGGCATAGGCCAATTATGCTTTACCATGAGCAAGGATGAAATGACATTCTTTTGAGTCCTCCACAACTGTTTGACAGAGATGGTTTCTTGCACCTTTCTCAGGGCCACTCCTATGGGCTGACATCAAACATTGATTTAAGCAGGTACAGCAGTAAATACTTCCTAAAATTAAAGGTGTTGTTGGCTATAAAATTTTCCTTCTATTATTTTCTCAGAACTAAGAACAAAGGGAATATTTTACAGTTCACCTTTGTACTCTGGGATTGCTAAAGCCTGCATGAAGCTATCCAACAGTAGCTTGGGCTTCTTTTCTGTGGGTACAGTTGAGGCCTATGCTGGCTTTTCTATCTTTGAGGAAATAATCTTTCTCTGACTTCTTTGCCCCTGCCCTCCTCTCTGCTCTCAGATCTTGTTGGCATTTCTGGCTTTGGCATAATTAAAGTGCTTAAGCAGTTTAAAAAACTTAGTGCAGGATGTGCATGCATACATGTATAATGCCACTTTTCGCTTTCAGTAGAGGATGTAGTAAAAGTAAAAACACATCTAATTCAGCACACAATCAGTACAGGGAAGATTTTGCTGTACTCCAGTGTCCCCCATATTTAAGCCACCAGTGTTCTGGAAGGAAACCCTGACAGACCCAGTGGGATTATTCATAACCTTGCCAATTTGTATTGCCATTTATATTAGTGTGAGGTAGGTGCAAACCATTCCTGGGTTCACAGTTCTCTGTAGGTTTACCCTGGTGATACCATTTTGTTTCCACTGTGCACTCCCTGAAGCCTTACTGTTGACTATAAGAGCATCCCCATCACACTAGATCTGATGCATTAGAGCTTTCCTTAGCACATACAAAACTTCCTCAGAAGTACTTCATACTGCCACATATCAAGAAACTACGGAGAGGAGAGGAAACTATGCTAATCTAAGCCCCTGCAGCTATTCTTGATGCCAACAGGTTCTGCCCTGATTTTACACTAATTACCATTAAAATATTTGCAGAAGTTTGGGCAAGAAGTAGAGTTCAGAATCTGCTTTTGACACCTGCTTTATCAAGATCTGCTAAATGCCAGAAGAACCAGAACAGCATTTGAGAGACACCTTATAAAAGTGCAAAAGTTTTAATGTAATTCTTAACACTTGATTGTTGCTGGGTCTTGCGCCTCTTACCCTCCTAACAAACAAAATTTTTTAATGCTGTTTCCCCCTCGCTCCCATGTCCTAGACCACTTTTGTCACGATACTGGGTCCAGATTTCAGTACTGGGTTTGCTAACAGCCGCTGCAGCAATCAGC
This sequence comes from Pelecanus crispus, assembly GCF_030463565.1. Taxonomy (NCBI): domain Eukaryota; kingdom Metazoa; phylum Chordata; class Aves; order Pelecaniformes; family Pelecanidae; genus Pelecanus; species Pelecanus crispus. The sequence goes on from NC_134648.1 coordinate 24,069,630, forward strand.
AAGACACAGTCTGCTTTAAGCAGGTGCTTGTTTTGAACGAAGTAAGCATGGACAGACCACACAGTATTTATCTTGTGAAGGCTATCTGGACTTCTTCCCTGATACACATTTGTACAATACAGGGTCCATTAGGCATCAAAAGAGTTTAGCTAAATTCCAGTATTTCATGGGATCAGACTGTGCCCTGAATGCAATTTTAAGTGCTCTAGCCTCAGAGTATCTCCTTAGTGTTAAGTACAACTGAAACTGTCTTTGGTCATTTCCTATATCCTTTCTTTCCTCTCTGTTACAGGTGATAGAGCTACATGTAATCTTGTAATGAGCCAGAAGGCTCTTCATTGAAAGCACAAAGGATTCTTGAACGGTAACAGAGATCATAGAATCATAGAATCATAGAATCGTTTAGGTTGGAAAAGACCTTTAAGATCATCCAGTCCAACCATTAACCTACACTACCAAGTGTACTCGAAGCCAGTCAAGGGTAGACTAGACTAAACCATGTCCCAAAGTGCCACATCTACACGTTTTTTTAAACACTTCCAGGGATGGTGACTCCACCACCTCTCTGGACAGCCTGTTCCAATCCTTGACCACCCTTTCTGTGAAGTAATTCTTCCTAATATCCAACCTAAACCTCCACTGGCACAGCTTAAGCCCATTTCCTCTCGTCCTGTCGCTAACTACATGGGAGAAGAGACCAACACCACCTCACTACAACCTCCTTTCAGGTAGTTGTAGAGAGCGATAAGGTCTCCCCTCAGCCTCCTCTTCTCTAGGCTAAACAACCCCAGTTCCCTCAGCTGCTCCTCATAAGGCCTGTGCTCCAGACCCTTCACCAGCTTCATTGAAGGATTTCTTATACAAAATGAAGCAACTGTCCTAACTGGAAAAGGAAAGCTGACTACACAGAGCCCCCTTTTGTTTAATCTGTAAATGGCCATTGTGTCTAATTCAATGACTTGTGGTACACTGATATAGTAAGAGACTACCAGTGAACTGAGTTTATCAACAATAAAAATAAGAAAAAACAACTGTTAAATAGCAGCAGCTGATGTTTTTGTAGAAATATTTTAAGTCCAGCACACACTTGTTTTCAACATATTTCATTATTTTCCAAAGGCCAACTCCTATGTATCCTGTGCCCTGACCGCCTGTTCCCTAGGCAGTTTCCCTAGATGACTGGTAAGTCTTATTACAAGTTTTTTATGCTGCATTTTATGTCATTTGAAGGGGAAAGGCACTGGAAATCAAAGTTTTTAATCTAGGCACAAGATAAGTGTGTAACCAAAAAGCCACTGCAGCTCGTCTCAAACAAAGTGCTTCAAGTATCTTCTGGACTAAAAGCCTATTCTTTAGACTGCATATAGCCAATACGAATTAGTCCATGATCACATGTTCCTCTCCATATCAGCTATCCCACCAACACTTTCTATTAGCCCTTTCTGCTGGTACTACATTTGGGTCATTGCTCCAAAGACTGAAAATTATTCTACAGCAGCAAATTGATCGCAATGACTACCTTGTGGCATAACCTCACCCTCTCTATATAAACCAGTCCTCTGCTGCCCATTTCAGTATTCCTGGTAACATCTACTTGGTTCTTCTCTCTTATTTTTCCAGTTTAATATTTAACAGAAAGAAGTGTTATTGTCATTAAGACTATATAAGATGGACACTGTCTAATTAAAAGGGGAAGTCCCCTACTTCGTTCATGAGTCTGTCAAAGATCACATTTCAACTCCCTTTGCTCTTACCTTGGCATATAAAAGGTGATCCTCCACACTTCCCAATGAGAAGTTTTTCTGCTTAGAAGAGAGTCTCAGAACAAAATTATTCACAGGTTTTCTACAAAGTCACTGGACTGGCATGTTACAGTCTAGACCCACTTCTACTAGAAATAATAGCTCTTCAGACTATTCTCTATTGTAATGCCCCAAACTGTTACACTAATGCCCCCCATCACCTAAAAGAAGCTCACGTTCATGTTGAATCCTGAACCATGTTTTTCCTCTTTATTAATTAGCTTTTCCAAGTTAACCAAGGTCAGTACATCTCCTTTTTGTCTCTCATTTGCCTGGCCTTATAATCTCCTTATGTTTCATTTCTTTTCTGAGCTGCTACCTCTCACACACTGACAGAGATATAAGGTTTATATGAATTTTTTTTAAAGCCTCAGCCCACTAATGAATTGTCTTTTTTCTTTATCTGTTGTGGTTTTTTCCTGTCACTTCTACAGAGGAAGAGATGATTTCCTTCTCTTGGTTGCGTAGATGCGTAAGGGCAGGAAAGACCTGGCTCTACGAGTGACCAAAATGAGGAGTACATAAAGCTCAGCAATAATCTCTTTCCTCAAATGCAAAGGAATTTATTAGATGGGACTTTACCATGTCTCTCAATTGAGTGCCTATTTACTCCTAATTCAGGGCTTATTCAAAATTCAGGGCTTGAGAAAAATCCATCGAGGGGAAGTTCAGAACATATTCCCAGAATAAAATATGTCAGTTCAGATATGCTAAAATGAAGGTCTCTGGTTACCTCAGGTCCATACAAGATTCACTCTTCCCGTCACAAGCCATAATACGACCTTTAGCCCAGTCTATTAAGAAGAATGGGAAACCATCTGGGTACCCAAATTACAACTACTATGGCAAGACACAGCTTATCATGTTGCGACAGTTTGATAATTCAGCCAAGGTAGTTCTGATCCGAGTTTAGTTTAAAGTGATTGGATTTCCACAGGAGGAAAAGAAAGCATGCCTCAAGATCTCTGTCTACACATCCCTTCCTCACAGAGACTCTCCAGGCAGTTCAAACATCTGCTATAAAATCAGATTCACAAAATTACCTCGATTTTCTTAAATACCCTTCATCCCTGGGCCATCTCTCCACGACAAAAGAAATGTAGCAACCTAGAATTCTGGAAACCCTATGTTTTAGTTTAGTTGTGACTTACAACATTATTGGCACAATGTTATGCTTTTCTCTTTGAATCATCAGTTATCCAACACAAATAGAGCAATATATATGTGCCCTTCATGTGCTCTTTGCATAAAATATAAGCAAGAAAAATCCCGGGAGGTCTACCAAATGCAAATATGCAAAACCAAAACAAACATATCATCCTACTAGTCAGGAGACATGCTCATAACACCACTCCTCAGTGTATATCCTCAGTGACAAGTTAAATTAGCAATACATTTACAATTTCTACTCTTCAGATTCCTGACAAGGGATCACATGAATTAGATCAAGGTCAAGATCTTCATAATGAAGCAAAAAAAATATTACAGCTGCTGATTTTGCTCATTCTTGCTAAAAAAAAAAAATATATATATATATTATGGGCAACCATATATGGTTGCACATAAACTCTATAGTGCAAAAGTTTTAGCAGCCTCTAAAGGGGAAAAGGATTCTCGCCCATGAGTTGGCGGGACTCACTGAGAGGGCTTTAAACTAGGCCTGAAGCAGGAAGGGGATATAAACGGGCTCGCTACTGAGGAGCCCAGGGGCGGCATGGCAACGTTGGGGGTGAAATCGATAGCCCATCTCAAGTGCATCTACACCAATGCACGTAGCATGAGCAACAAACAGGAGGAGCTGGAAGCCCTTGTGCAACAGGATAGCTATGACATAGTTGCCATCACAGAAACACGGTGGGACGACTCTCATGACTGGAGTGCTGCACTGGATGGCTATAAGCTCTTCAGAAGGGATAGGCAGGGAAGGAGAGGCGGTGGGGTGGCTCTGTACATTAGGGAGTGTTTTGACTGTACAGAGCTCAACAGTGGTGATGATAAGGTCGAGTGCTTATGGGTAAGGATGAGGGGGAAGGCCAACAAGGTGGATGTCCTGTTGGGAGTCTGCTATAGACCACCCAACCAGGATGTAGAGAGAGATGAAGCATTCTACAAGCGGCTGGCAGAAGTCTCGCAATCGCCAGCCCATGTTCTTGTTGGGGACTTCAACTTGCCGGACATCTGCTGGAAATACCATACAGCAGAGAGGCAACAGTCTCGGAAGTTCCTAGAGTGTGTGGAGGATAACTTCCTGACGCAGCTGGTAAGTGAGCCTACCAGGGGAGGTACCTCACTTGACCTACTGTTTACAAACAGAGAAGGACTGATGGGAGATGTCGTGGTCGGAGGCTGTCTTGGGCTTAGCGACCACGATATGATAGAGTTCTCGATTCTTGGCGATGTAAAGAGGAGGGGCAGCAAAACTGTTACCATGGACTTCCGGAGGGCAGACTTTGGCCTGTTCAGGACACTGGTTGGGAAAGTCCCTTGGGAGGCAGTCCTGAAAGGCAAAGGGGTCCAGGAAGGCTGGGCCTTCTTCAAGAAGGAAGTCTTAAGGGCGCAGGAGCGGGCTGTCCCCATGTGCCGTAAGACAAACTGGCGGGGAAGACGACCGGCCTGGCTGAATAGGGAGCTTTTGCTGGGACTCAGGGAAAAAAGGAGAGTCCACCGCCTTTGGAAGAAAGGGCGGGCAACTCAGGAAGAGTACAGGGATCTCGTTAGGCAATCGAGGGAGGAAATTAGAAAAGCAAAAGCCCAGCTAGAACTCCATCTGGCCACTGTTGTAAAAGATAATAAAAAATGTTTTTATAAGTATATCAACAATAAAAGGAGAGCCAAGGAGAATCTCCATCCTTTGCTGGATGTGGGGGGGAACATTGTCACTAAGGACGAGGAAAAGGCTGAGGTACTTAATGCCTTCTTTGCCTCTGTGTTTAATAGCCAGACCAGTCATCCCCAGGGTATGCAGCCCCCTCAGCTGGAACACAGGGATGGGGAGCGGAATGGAGCCCTCATAGTCCAGGGGGAAGCAGTTAACGACCTGCTACGCCACCTGGATGCTCACAAGTCTATGGGGCTGGATGGGATCCACCCGAGAGCATTGAGGGAGCTGGCAGAGGAGCTTTCCAAGCCACTTTCCATCATCTGTCAGCAGTCCTGGTTAACAGGGGAGGTCCCTGATGACTGGAGGCTTGCCAATGTGACGCCCATCTACAAGAAGGGCCAGAAGGAGGACCCGGGGAACTACAGGCCTGTCAGCCTGACCTCGGTGCCGGGAAAGATTATGGAGCGGTTCATATTGAGTGAACTCAACAGGCAAGTGCAGATCAACGGGGACATCAGGCCCAGCCAGCATGGGTTCATGAAAGGCAGGTCCTGCTTGACCTACCTAGTCTCCTTTTATGACCTGGTGACCCGCCTGGTGGATGAGGGGTGAGATAGATGTCATCTACCTGGACTTCAGCAAAGCCTTTGACACAGTCTCCCATACCATTCTCCTTGGGAAGCTGGCAGCTCATGGCTTGGACGGGCGTACTCTTTGCTGGGTAAAAAACTGGCTGGGTGGTCGAGCCCAGAGAGTAGTGGTGAATGGAGTCAAGTCCAGTTGGCGGCGGTCACGACCTGTGTTCCCCAGGGCTCCGTTTTGGGGCCAGCCTTGTTTAATATCTTTATCAACGATCTGGATGAGGGGATTGAGTGCGCCCTCAGTAAGTTTGCAGATGACACCAAACTGGGTGGGAGTGTCGATCTGCTCGAGGGTAGGATGGCCCCGCAGAGGGACGTGGACACGCTGGACCAATGGGCTAAGGCCAACTGTATGATGTTCAACAAGGCCAAGTGCTGGGTCCTGCACTTGGGTCACAACAACCCCCATGCAATGCTACAGGCTTGGGGAAGAGCGGCTGGAAAGCTGCCTGGTGGAAAAGGACCTGGGGCTGCTGGCTGACAGCTGGCTGACAGCTGGCTGAACATGAGCCAGCAGTGTGCCCAGCTGGCCAAGAATTCCAGCAGCATCCTGGCTTGTATCAGGAATAGTGTGGCCAGCAGGAGCAGGGAGGTGTTTGTCCCACTGTACGTGGTACTGGTGAGGCCACTCCTGGAATACCTGGAATCCAGTTTTGGGCCCCTCAATGCAAGAAAGACATTGAGGTGCTGGGGCGTGTTCAGAGAAGGGCACCAAGGCTGGTGAAGGGTCTGGAGCACAGGCATTATGAGGAGCGACTGAGGGAACTGGGGTTGTTTAGCCTGGAGAAGAGGAGGCTGAGGGGAGACCTTATTGCTCTCTACAACTACCCGAAAGGAGGTTGTAGTGAGGTGGGTGTTGGTCTCTTCTCACAAGTAGTTAGCGACAGGACGAGAGGAAATGCCCTCAAGTTGCATCAGGGGAGGTTTAGGTTGGATATTAGGAAAAATTTCTTTACGGAAAGAGTAGTCAAGCATTGGAACAGGCTGCCCAGAGAGATGGTGGAATCACCATCCCTGGAAGTGTTCAGAAAACAGGTTGACATGGGACTTCGGGACATGGGGTTAGTCTAGTCTACCCTTAATTGGTTTAGTGTGGACTTGGTAATGTTAGGTTAATGGTTGGACAGGATGATCTTAAAGGTCTTTTCCAACCTAAATGATTCTATGATTCTATGATTCTATGATGCTAAGAGTTACTGTCACTATTGGTCAGGATTAATGTTAGCATTCCTAAACCTAAAAATGGTTATGTTAAAAAAAGATAATATTAGAAGTTGTTAAACCAGATTAAATCAGGAGAACTGACATAAAGTGAATGTTAATATTTTAGAAGTACACCAATAAGCGTGTTTATCATCTGTAACAAACCAAGACAAACAGGAGAAATCAAATTATATGTACTACAATAAACAACGTCACGTCCATATCTTCCAACATTTTTTTTTTTTCCTGGGCAAATCTTCCATTGTGGAGAAATATTAAAGTAGTATATATGTTAGAAAAGATTCTTTAATGCAGATACGCTTTGGGCTCTACAGGTTCTCAAAGAGCTTTTGAAACTCTGCACATGCAGAATAAAGTGTCATAGGAATTTTTTCACAGAAGCATGAGATGGAAAGCAGTACATAATAGTGCTGTATTCAAGCTGTATTTGCCTGTGGACAGGAAAGTTGCAGACTCATTTGCAAGAAAATTAGACAATACAAAACTACACTCTTATGTTCAAACTTCTTGACCTCTCCTACAATTTTTACTTGACCCTGACTTTTTGCAGGCAGTTCCTTTTACACATATCCCTTACAGAGAGCTGAAGCAAAGTAAAGAATCCATATGCAACTGAAAGAGAGGGCACTGAAGACACGCTCCCAAGTTACATAATGGTAACCTGGGCCCTTCAAGTCTATCTCCATGCAGCAGTTGTGGAGAAAAGAGCAAATGCAACAAAAATCAAAACTTTGCTTTCTCCTGTCCCACCACTACTTGCCAGAAAGACAACAGAAGAACCTAAGTTACCTGTTCTATTTCACGGTCACTATGCTGGATTATATGTTTTCTTGTATAAAATGCTGCATTTGTTCTATGTTCTGTGTTATTTAGTAGATTTAACCCATAGACTAGTTATGAACTTAAAAACAAAACAAAAATCCCAACAGCAATTAGGATTTAAAAATGAAACATCCACTAATAAATTTACTATGTTTTATGTGGTGTAAGTCCAGCAACTTGAAATTCATATGGAAAATTGTGTTGAATGTAAACAGAGTTTAAAAAAGAACAAAGCACAATGTTTCTATTCACTGTTTGCTTTTGTCTGTCTCCTTATGTCCAGCAGCCCAACCTACAGGCCGCGGGTTTGGCTCTTTTAAATAGGCAATGCTTCTCTTACTTCCTTTCAATGAAGGGGAAAAAGCTTCCAAAGAGGAACATTTACAGTAGAAACATTCATACTTTAAATGATTTTTTCTCAATGTAGTGTGAATGGTGCTGTGAAAATGGACCTTAACATAAAGCTTAAAGTGGAATTTGTCCAGAACATCACCTGCCCCCATGAGTCTCATTTGCCCGTGGCTTCAGCATGTGTTCTATAGTAATACACAGGCTCCTGTCCAGTGATATGAAGAAAACGTGTATCACAGATATGTGAAGGAAAGAGAATTAATAACCAGACATTTCTTGTCTGTTGCCATTTTTGAAAAGCAAATATTCAACCTTTTCACATCACACTTGTGTGAGGTGCTGTTGGGGCAGGACAGCTTATTCCTAAAATCCTTTGCTAGAAGAGGATGTAGGGCACTGCAGTATTGAGAAAGGTCTTAGAGAAAGCACTGCAATTGTATTGCCCTGAAGAGATGCAAAGTCTGTTTTCCTCTGCCGCCAGTTGTCTTCCCTTTTGTCTCTTCCGGCATGAGCTGTGAGACCATTGTGCTACACAAGACAGCAGCAGCAGCAGCAGCAACTCACCTGCGCTTACTCTTCCTTTTCCATTCAACTAGAAGCAGGCACAATGGGGCTTTTAAAATTAACCTTCTTACTAGGGCATGATCCTGAAACCATGACTAATGCCCAGTGAGACTCATTCACCTGCGTAGTTTTAGTGTACAAGGTGGTATTTGAAGCAGGAAGTGACATGTCTGTCTAGCAAGGGCTGCAGCATTTGTATAGGTCTGAAGAAAGATGGGAGTCTTGGTTTGGTCCTACGCTGTCTGGAAGCTTTAGAAGAAGGGCTGTCTCACAGTGCATGTGTATTTAATTCTTCCTGCTCCTTGCTAGAGATTTGCAACCTTGATCTCCATACAGCCTGAATTAACATTTTTATTTTACTGCAAACAGTCGGGGGGGGGGGGGGGGGGGGGGCTGTATTTATTTTTTTAAACAGCTGAATTTGCTGTACCTATGCCAGGCAACCTGTAGCCAAACAGAAGTATGAAATGTGGGATAAAGACTCAAAATGAGAGATTAATAAAGAAGTAAGAAAGTACGAAAGCAAACTACATGAACAACTTGAATAAATGCCACCTTTGTTCTTTGTAAATGCACATGAATGTCCTAACTCCAGTTTCACAACTTTGCATTCTGATGTAAAAAGGGCGTACACAAGGAAAACAGAAAGAGGGAAATTTTAATGGGAGCTATTAACTTCTAAAGATAAGGACAGGACCTCATGAAGAAGGATACTTTCTCTTATTTGACTTTAATATACAAGGAAAAAAAACTTCCCAAAAGCAAACTTTGCCACGGGTACACTCAGACCTCAAATCTTTGAGGGGCACAAAGCTTGTACTATTGTGCAATTGAAAGTGCTGGAGTGAACAAAATGTTATTTATGATGGAGTAGCTTTGTTTTAGATCCTGTTTTAATACAGTTCCAGGAGGTGCATCTGTGACTGGCAGTCAGGGTAGAGGTTAACAGACAGCAAACAACATGCCCTCACTGTGGTCCCTCTCCCTGCTTAGTTGCTGGTTTTTGTGGATTTCTCTTGGTTACCAATGGAGAAATAGGTACAACCTTGATTCACACTCCAAAACAAACAACAGGAAAAACAACTGGGGGAAAAACAACTGATGTTTCAAAAGAATTTGCTAGGGCCTGTGAAACCTCTGAGCTGATGCAAACTATTGCAAGTCTGAGTCTGCCCTAGTCCAGACCTGGTGAGCTCTAAGGCTGTCATACTTCACTCTTACACACTTCCATGGGTTTGTTCAGAGGATGAAAAAAGGACAAGATGGGTGGTTTTTACAAGGATGCTTCTGCTCTGTGATCTACTTTATATGCTTCTGCTCATGCTTGCAAGTTTCACCTCAGATTTCAAAGGAACAAGACACTACCTTGGAAGATCTTCCTCACAGTCAACCATTACAGACTGAGCTCAGCAGGTGCTGAGCAGCAGCTCAAGTGCTGAAGTGCTTGGGCTGTGTGATATGGGCAGCTTCCTAGTGCTGGGTTATGTACACGAGAGACAGTGTCATAGAATCATAGAATCTTTTAGGTTGGAAAAGACCTTTATGATCATCAAGTCCAACCATTAACCTAACACTACCAAGTCCACCACTAAACCAATTAAGGGTAGAGTAACAATTGATTTCATGTTTCCTGGCTTGGTGGCTGCATTATTTTTTAATGAAAGTAAAACTAATAATCACTAACGTTGGAAAGGACCTCTAAGATCATCAGTCCAACCATCAACCCAACACCACCACGCCTACTAAACCATGTCACAAAGTGCCACGTCTACCCGTTTTCTGAACGCTTCCAGGGATGGTGACTCCACCACCTCTCTGGGCAGCCTGTTTCAATGTTTGACTACTCTTTCCATGAAGAAATTTTTCCTAATATCCAATCTAAATCTCCCCTGATGCAGCTTGAGCCCATTTCCTCTTGTCCTATCGCTAACTACTTGGGAGAAGAGACCAGTGTTGGTCTCACCTCACTACAGCCTCCTTTCAGGTAGTTGTAGGGAGTGATAAGGTCTCCCCTCAGCCTCCTCTTCTCCAGATCATGATCTCATGGGCTTGTCTGAGATTATAATGCTAAAGGTTTTAAAGAAAGAGCCTGTCTGGTTACTTCGCGTGACCCAAACTGTCTTAAAGTTCACTCAGCTATCACTAGATGCATTCCCCTTGAGCAGATGCCTCAGGAGCCCTTTTCCACAGCCAATAAAAAGGCTACAGACAGGAAAAGTAACTGGATATCACAACAACCAGAGTTTATGATTGTAATGAAAATTGCTTCAGACTTGGGGCAGTTGGTATAATTTAAAATATTACAGGAGTATAATAGATTCAAATTATGCCATCCTGGGCTAGTGTTATGGTCCCTCTAAGGCACACCATGCTGCTGCATGACCCAGCAAGGGGTTGATTTCTCCTCTGACTCAGCTGCATGATAATTATAATATTATATTTTAATGAAAAATCCAAAGCTAAAGTTACACAATGTGAATTCTTTGCAAGCAGTAGCTTCTCCAAAGGAAGCAGAAAGGGACTTGAACGAAGGCCCCCATTATTCCATGCCAACCAACTGAGATGACCAGGTGCAGAAGGCACATCATGCATCCTCCTACATGCATGAGCAAAGCATGTTTCTGTTGGATATAGTTCTCCAGAACTGCACAATCACCTAGCGCCACAGGGCTCTAACGTGAGTGACTTGCTAAAGGTTAGACAAGTTGAGACAGAACCCAGATCTCCTCTCTTCTTCTAAGACTCCATGCTTTTGAACCTGAACCAAACCATACTAAAGTTAATGGAGGATTCCTATTTCTTTTAGTGATTTTCAGAGAAAATACTCAAACCCCAGGGCTGCCTGATAGGACCATGTGTGCTCCTTCCTCTCTGAAAACCTTGAGCTGCATGCTAGGAAAGACATTTACCTGAGCAGGAAGAAGGAACTAACCCATTCTTGCTTTTGTAGATCTAAATCTCATGCACTCATTGCTGGTTTTATGTACAATCTCACCGCAGGTGCTCAAGCAGAACAACGCAGCTGGCAATAGATTCTGTTCTTTATCTTGCTTGGGAAAAAAAAAAAAACAAACACATGCAAGCACATCTGGAGAGCATGCCATCCTCCCTCTGGACATAAAAGAATGACAGTGATGGTGGGAAGACTGCTCAGAGGTTTGGCTGTGCCCCACAGTACATTTTGTCACACTCTGCAGTTGGGTTCTTTCTCAGTAAGCTACATAGGATGGCAACTGTAATATCCTGGCATTTGTAATGAAAAACACAACACTTAATGCTGAGAGTACACAGAACAGAAGCCTCCACCTCATTTCTTGCACTTATCTTAAATACTGTGTAACAATTGCATTCAATTGCCTTAGCACTCCCTTACACACAACAAAGAATAAGAATGCGGAAAAAATTCCAATTTCTTCATCCCCTTCACATGTTATTGGCTTCATTACAGAAAGCTCTGTTGAAAAAGGCAGACTAACTAAATTGTTAAGAGCAGTGATTCTCTTTCTGTCTAGTATGAAAGTTGTTCCCTATGGCCTCACAGATACTAATCCATTCTTTCCCTCCCTGCGACACCTCTTCTAAAGATTTACACTGTACTCCCCAGCTCAGTTTTCTCTAGCTCAGTTATGAAGCTTTCAAGTAATAAAAAAAAAAAATCATTCTGTATTGATACATTGTACAGGGGAGCTTCAAACCTTTGTTTCAGCAATTAGGGTCTGCGATGCCATCAAAGAATACTCCCATGTCCAAACTTTTGTTACTGGAGCATGGAAATAATTGGCTATGCAAGTTCCTTTCGGGGATACTGGGCATAGATGTGCAATGTCTTGGGGGAAAAAAAGGTTCCATACAATACTGTCAAACAATTACCTAATTACTTCTTTAAGCAGAACACCCTCTGACTTCTTGGGAGTGGACTTTTTTAGAGCTTAGCTCCAAACAAAAGAACAGATTTATTTTTAAAGCATGCAATATTAGCGTGAGCTGAAATAAACTCAGAAGAACAATCAGTCCCCTTGTTTCAGGGAGCCCTCTTGTGAACAGAACAAGAGGAGGTGCCTGCACGATTTACTACCAGGCCACATACACTGAAAAGATCCTATTTAGTTTACACATGCAGTGTGCAGGTTATTCAAAACATTTGCCTTTAGAAATGTTTGTCATCACAGCTTTTTGCTGATATGTTCTTTGTTTCTAGGCTTCCCAGTCTGGGTCTGAAAACCAAACAGGATCTCTGCATTTGTTTATTTCTTTTTCATTGAAAAAAATACAAAGTTCATGAGAACCTGAAAAAACTTATTATTAAAAATATCTATAGTTGTCAGTTTGAAAGAGACATAAAAACAATCAGTCCAAGAAAAAGCTAAGTTCTGTGTCCTACACAGACATATTTTGAAGGCAGAACTACAATGGCTATAGGAAAATGCAGAGGAGTTGCATTCCTGTCATATCCTTTTTCCTTTAAGATTAGTGGAAGCTTTGTTGATAGGCCTAGCCTTTTTAAATCTAGCCAAGAAAAAAACCCCCAAAATCCCACAACTGATGAACCCTGGGAAAAAGTGTCAACCATCCAGAAAGAAGTTGTGTGGCAGACTTGATAGAAAGCCTGATCTCTGACCAGAAACATACACAGGAATTTTATGATACTTGGCAACTATTTCACAGTCCTAAGTGAAGACAGTTCATTGTAGGTATCACCAAATGCTTTGTAGGAGACAAGATGGCTGCTGAAAGACAAATACCCTCCAGTTCTTTTATCAGTGTTTTTCTTCTACTTCGAATTTGAATCAGGGTATGAATTATAATGGCAACTATTAGGCCAATTTTGCACTTTTAAGAGAAAACTTACAGTGGAGTAAGCCATCTCAGCTTTACTGACACTAGTGGAGATAAGCTAGTTAATGATTAATTAGTTCACTAACATTTTTTAGAGTTATAACTTCTTTAGACTTCTCCTTGACTCTGTCATGGATTCCCTGTTACTTTGGTGAGCTGCTGAACCTCTCTGAACCTCCATTCACCTTCCAGCAATGTAAATGTAATGCTGCCCACAACAGCATTGTTAAGATGCAGAAACATGTTTGAAGGCCGCTACAGAAATACAGCAGTTTTATTGCTGTTTTATTTCAGATTCAATAAGGAAATCTGACTAAAGGGGTGCAGGGGAAGTGGCTCCCTGGCAGAGCAGGCCAGCAGCACACGTGGCGGGGGACAACGCCAGAGACCCATCATTGCAGTGACCCAAACTGGCTGATGCGGCACCAAACACTGTGAGACTCATGGCAAGGCCTCAAGGCTTCTGCCACTTTATACTCGTAGACAATCTCCTGAGCCTAGAAATCACACAAGTAACTGCCTCAGAACATAGAATCATAGAATAGAATCACAGAATCATTTAGGTTTGAAAACACCTTTAAGATCATACAGTCCAGCCATTAACCTAACATTACCAAGTCCATCACTAAACCAATTAAGGGTAGAGTAGCAATTTCATGTTTCCTGGCTTGATGGTTGCATTATTTTTTAATGAAAGTAAAAAATAGGAATCATGAAGATTGAGATTGAAAAGGATCTCTAAGATCATCAGTCCAACCATCAACCCAACACCACCATGCCCACTAAACCATGTCACAAAGTGCCACGTCTACCCGTTTTCTGAACGCTTCCAGGGATGGTGACTCCACCACCTCTCTGGGCAGCCTGTTCCAATGCTTGACTACTCTTTCCGTGAAGAAATTTTTCCTAATATCCAATCTAAATCTCCCCTGGCACAGCTTGAGCCCATTTCCTCTTGTCCTATCGTTAACTACTTGGGAGAAGAGACCAACACCCACCTCACTACAACGTCCTTTCAGGTAGTTGTAGAGAGCAATAAGGTCTCCCCTCAGCCTCCTCTTCTCCAGGCTAAACACACCCAGTTCCCTCAGCTGCTCCTCATAAGGCCTGTGCTCCAGACCCTTCACCAGCTTTGTTGCCCTTCTCTGGACACGCCCCAGCACCTCAATGTCTTTCTTCTACTGAGGGGCCCAAAACTAGACACAGTATTCCAGGTGCGGCCTCAGCAGCGCTGAGTACAGGGGGACAATCACCTCCCTGCTCCTGCTGGCCACACTATTCCTGATACAAGCCAGGATGCTGCTGGAATTCTTGGCCACCTGGGCACACTGCTGGCTCATGTTCAGCCAGCTGTCAACCAGCAGCCCCAGGTCCTTTTCCACCAGGCAGCTTTCCAGCCACTCTTCCCCAAGCCTGTAGCGTTGCATGGGGTTGTTGTGACCCAAGTGCAGGACCCAGCACTTGGCCTTGTTGAACCTCATAGCTGGCCTCAGCCCATTGGTCCAGCGTGTCCACGTCCCTCTGCGGGGCCATCCTACCCTCAAGCAGATCGACACTCCCACCCAATTTGGTGTCATCTGCAAACTTACTGAGGGTGCACTCAATCCCCTCATCCAGATTGTTGATAAAGATATTAAACAAGGCTGGCCCCAAAACAGAGCCCTGGGGAACAGCGCTTGTGACCGGACGCCAACTGGACTTAACTCCATTCACCACAATTCTCTGGGCTCGGCCACCCAGCCAGTTTTTTACCCAGCAAAGAGCACGCCCGTCCAAGCCATGAGCTGCCAGCTTCCCAAGGAGAATGCTATGGGAGACTGTGTCAAAGGCTTTGCTGAAGTCCAGGTAGATGACATCTATCTCACCCCTCATCCACCAGGCGGGTCACCAGGTCATAAAAGGAGACTAGGTAGGTCAAGCAGGACCTGCCTTTCATGAACCCGTGCTGGCTGGGCCCAAACCCCTCATTGACCTGCACATGACACAGAAACCTAGAAGAAAGCCTCACAGCTCAACAGCACAGTCTTTATCTTGGGCTGGTGGTAGTAGACAAGGTACCTGTTTCGGTAGTCCCTACATAGCCCAGAGGTCTCTGCAGACTGTTTTCCAATGAAAGCAAACACTGACCATTACCATATTCAAGGTCCTTGCATAGCATCCCTTAACAATCGTTACAAGCTGTAAAAACTAAAAGCCAGTGTGGTTTTTTAACCCCCTGCTTCCTCCCAGCAGTCTCCCAGAAAGCAAGTCAGCCTGTAGTGTGTCTTCCTAATTTCAAGCACAGATATGATCTCTGCAAACTTGTATCCAAATCCTTTTATGCTATCCACCTTTCACCTTAAGAGGGAAAACAGATTTTAAAGACCTGTACGGAAAATGCTAAGGCAGCATTATATACTGTTGAGAATTTCTGGTGTTTCTTAAGAACAATTTTTCCTTGATTTATGTCCTCGTTCTGTCTCAACCTACTCCCCTGGATTTGACATTGACATCACTTCTAAGTAGCATTTATTTTACAAAGTTAATATTAGGACTCACATTCCTTGTATCTCAATGATCATCAACATGGGAAGGTTACACAAGGTAAGCTAGTGTGTGAGTGTCAATACACCCTTAACTTTGCATAATTGCCCATGTAGATGTAAGCTACTCTAGGTGCCCTCTTCCAAAGCAGAGCCCTAGACACAATACAGAGAAGCTAGTGCAAACCTTAATGCACTTCTTAGTAACTTTATTTCATAACAACCCATCCCGTGTTTCCTGTTTCAGAATGCTAGATCCCAGTCACCTCAATAAAAATCAGAAACGATTCACAGAAACTATGTTCCAATGATAATAATACACAGGCATTTTCCACAGAACATACATCTAAATCTCACTCATAGAATGACATTTAAAAATTCTGCCCTTAGAAAAAGTATATAAAAGACCTGACTCGGGTTTATTGCACCAGTCTTAGATAAGTCTGATTTTGCTGAGTCTAATTCTCCTTACACTGGCATCAGACGATTCGTACTGGAGTCAATGAGAACTGCAGGGAGAATGTGGACCATCACTTCATTGGATTCACTGTTGGCATTGTAGCAATGCACATGAAATGAAAGTTAAGGCAAAGTCCTGGAGGACTCTTAGGCCAGAGTCACCACACACTTTATTCCTCCTTTTTAATTTTGTTATACCACTCAGCATAAAACTAAACTGACCAACAATGCAGCATTTTGCCACCTGCTCGATTAGTTTACGTAGCTGCCAATGGATAATCATCTAAACATTTTCCTCTCATGCTTTACTTCTGACTTAATAAACCATTGTACTTCTATTGTCAGATTCCAGGACAAATTTCATCAAAAAGTAGGATGCTTTAATCCAGACAGTGTACTAAACTCTTATTTTGTTCTAATTACACTTCCCAAACCATGTCTTTACAGAAGGAAAACAAAGAGGAAGCTAAAATAGCCTAGCAAATTAAATCCCATTTGTGGCTAAGAACAATAACAAAAATGAAACATGTTATTAGAAAAGCGGAATATGACACCTAAATTTGCAACAAGATTATATTGAGCTAGACACTGTCACCCTTATTCACAGTGAGGATCATCAGGTTTCAACTCAAGACTCTTCTCAAAATGCAGCCAGTATTATAATACAGAAGTAAGGTCTTCTAGAAAGAAAACAAATACTGAAAAATAAGATAGACATCACCAGCCTTACTGCCCTACTGACAACACTGCCTTATGTGAGCATGCAGAACACTTCATGACCCACTGAACAGTGCGACGGAGTCCATCTTGCAAGGTTCTTCTCTTTTCATTTTTCTATATCTGAAGGCCAGTCTGTGATTTTGAGAGCATACACTGAGGTGCAGAGTTCAGACTATCACTACATTTGGCCCGAAGTGCCAGACACATAAACACCATAGTACAGCAAAATGAGGCTAGTCCCCAAAGACATCTTCCTGACAATCTTCAGTAAAAAGAAAAAGGACTTCCATTTATGATATGGGAGTCAAAGTAGGCTCTCTGAACAGATGTAAAAAGGTAGAGTTTTCAGAAAACAATGGGTTTTTTTGCAAGGTGTATATAAGAGAGGCCCTGAATCTTCCTTGCTGGTGAAATGGAAACAGGTTATGTTAAATATAGCAAACCATCATTAAAATAGCACATTATAAAACCAAGTGACTGAAGGCTTTATTATGGTCGGAACAAAAAGGGAATTTTATTCTGTGGTTGTACAGTGGGAACTGAGTACTGGACTGTATCTCTTGTAAGCTTTAATATAACAAATGTAACTCTTCCCACAAAAAGTTAGGTATTTAAATTAAGATATAACACCAAGTGGGGATCAGAAAAGCATTCCATTATGAAATAGGCTGCTCTATGGGACAGAAACTATTTTCTATTTGTGGCTGTAGTAGACAGAAGGAAAAGAACTTAATGTTTAGCAAGGAGGCTAAGATTAGGTGTTACAAAACCTCTTCTACTCTGCAGAAGTACCCTGCAGAGGCTGGGGATCTCCTTCACTGACCCTCTAGTTTAAACAACCTGTCAGAGATGAAACCAGAGCGATTGACCCTGTCTCAGATGAAGGATGGAAAACCTCCTTAGTTCCCTTGCAGCATTATTTCCTGATACTATAATGGTTGGGTTACTGTGTTGTTTCGGTTTCCACTAATGTGCAATAAGCATTAATACAACCAACCAGTAAAGGGCTTTGGTTGCTTGATTGCATTTAATCTCTTACTAATTATCAGTCTGCCTCAGACAGTGAATGTGTTTTACAGTTTGTGCTGGGCAGAGGAGTCATGCTGCTCTCTGTGAACCAGGTTTGATGTGCTATATCCCTAACAGTGGTGTCAGGGTTGTTTGGGATGTAAAGCACCCTGCACCTTTCCAAATATCAAGGCATTTTTAGGCACCAAAGATTTCAGTGGTGTTCATTAGTGGGAAGATTCCCACTGACACGTCTATACGTATGTTTGTTTGATGCCATTTAACCATTAAAAACAATGCAGAATTTCTGTTTCCTTCAAAAACCCAGGGTACCATGACACCCCATCTAGTGCAGAGGTATTAAAATTTGTATTTTATACATCTCAAAAAAAGACAGGTGTTTATTCATTCTTGCACTGTGATCTCATGTTGTTTTAAGCACTGGTGTCTATTTGTAGTCCTTGTACCTATTCATGGATAAAAGCAGGACAGTTTATTTTTAGTAAACTTTTTTTCCAAAGAGTTTTATTTTAAAGCCTGACTAATCTCTGCTGCACCACAAACTAGGCTGATCGCTTGATAAATCTTAGCTTAGATTGGTGGTGAGCTGAAAGACAACACCAAAAGCTTTTTTCATTAATCCCCTTTTATATCTACCCTTAGAAGAGGGTAAGGAAGGCATAGAAAAGAGCCAGAAGGCATGCAATGCTTCCCTGGGATCGTAGTGCAGCCTGGTAAAAGTGGAGGAGCCACATGCATTTAGTTGTCTTCTGTTTCTTACCATGGTCTTTTTAGCAGCTCTGGAATGCATGAATTTGCCTGCTCTGCCTGCAATTATTCACTGCATCTCAAAGAGACAGGAAAACATGCATCAGATTTGTTTGCTCAGATTTTTTACTCTTAATCTTAGCCTCTCTAACTAGGATGTTGAGAAAAAAGAAGGGCTGAGGGAGAAACTTATTTCAATTTACACAATGGTGCATTTTTAGATACATATTATTGTTAAATTTTAATACATAATAAAAACACTGCCAAAGCCATCAACAGTCTTTGAAGCCTTTTTACTGGAGCCTGTGATTGGCAATTCCACAGCCTGAACCTGTGAGACACAGAAAGAGGGAAACAGACAGACATGCCTCATTTCTGTTCACAGCCTTGCAGCTGCTAATTCTGCGTGCCCCCTTCCCTTGTAGTGGGAAACATGGTAGTATGACTATTGCAGGTGGCATAAAGGTAAGTGTCACTAGGCCATCATGCAATAGTTAGGAGGGATTTCTCCAATGTGAGGGCAGTCCCAGAGGCAGAAATCCACACACGTGCACAGTGGGCATATGGGTACAGGAAGGGCCATTTCACACACAAAAGAGTTGTGAGAAGGACAAATAGCCGACTCCATCTGTGCTTAAGTGACAACCCAGACCTTGGATTACTCCCAGCTGGGCAGAAGTAGAGAAACAAATAGGTTTTCCTAATCTGTGCTGGAGTAATGGCCACGTGGAAAAGGGGGGACCTCTGGCAGGCACCTCCCCATTTCACCACATCTCAGACACAGACCTTAGTCTGATTTTCTTCAGTAAGAAAAAAAACTTTGGCTTTAGCTTCCTGATGTGCTCTGCAGACAGGAAGAATGCAGCCTGTATTCTTCCAAGTAACCTCACAGGCACTGGTTATGAGAGCAGGCATTGCAAAACCAGGCATGAACTCTTCTGCCCCATGCTTAAGTAATCCTCCTTTCCTTTCCATTTCAGGGAGGGAACTAAGAAGATACAAGTACAAGAAAACACAGGATAACTCACATTTTTTGGTGAAATGACACCTAGATGTATTCAGCTTAAGATGTTTCTTGAACTCTGGGCAGTGGAATGCCTTGTAAGTGCAAGTAAACGTCTCTAAAATTATTTGACTAAATCTTATAAACGAGACTCTAGCTGTAGCATTTTGCCCTTCTTGGGGCATGAATTTCAGCTCTTAAATCCCCTGGCCAATCCCCCTAACACCTTTGCAGGGAAATAGCTGAGTGGGGTTGGGCTTAACACATGCCAACTTGCAGAGAGCCCCGTGGCCATCAGCTGTCTGATGGGGATAGCTAGGCTTGCTGCAGGATGGAGGAAAAGACACAAATGTTAGGGATGGGTGGGGAACAGCAAAAAGCAGCATTGCTCTTGTTACAATCAGAACTTCCAGCATTTCTGGTAATTCTCTATTTTTATCTTGGTCATGAAGCAATGACTGTGTCCAAACCAGTACTTTAAGCACATCAGAGGTTTGAGCCTTTCCCATTCACCTGTATGCATGCCAGCCTTCCTTTGGGAGGTCTATTACAGCCAGCCTGTGCTGACTGAATGGTAATCAACACAGATCTGGCAAAAAATACATATTATTCCCAAACCTTGTGGATTTTCATGAAGGTTTACTGCTTTTATTTTTTTCTTTTTTTTCTACTTTATCTTCTTTTTCTTTCCCTTTTTCCTTGTTTCTTTTTCCTTTTACTTTTTCTTCTTCTTTTATTTGCTTTTTGCCATCTGATTTGTAATGTTTCCTTTTTCAGTCCTAAGCAAGAGGGAGTCGCCTTGAATATTCCCGAATCATCATTCTATCTGGGCTTACTGAATAGCTGAAACATCTGCTAAGACAACCCCACTGCTAATGTTATGGCCCTGCACATTCCCCACAGGCCACTTAGCTTCCTCCCCACTGTCTAGTTTTCAGTGGATTACATTTCAGGATCACTCCTTGGCCTTAGTAAATAGTTCATTTCCTAACATGGACTGCACCCTACACAGGGAAGGAATATTTTCTTTCCTGCTAAAAGGTGGCTTTTGGACAGTGGTGCAGATGCTGCAGTGATGAAGAAACTGGAGATAAACAGTTTCCTATTTTGCACGCTGAGTATGTCCAGAAAGAATCTGGTGGAAGGTCTCAGAACCCTAGACGATAACAGGATCCCACTGTAGAAAAAGGAGGGCTGGATTTTTAAAATTTCCATTTGGAATGGAAACGCCTTTGGACCTTTCTCCTCTCAAATAAAGCTCTAAATCAGATAATCTAGTAGATCATAAGTGCATTAAGTCCATCACAAGTCCTTGGCATACCTGTTTTAAACCTGTATTTTCCCAGAACACATTCATAGACCATGAATAGTGGAAGTTAATACATATGTGTTTCTTAAATCCCATTTTAAAGACTTTCTGCCATTTTTGTAACAAATATTCAACACTACCAGAAATGTAATTCTTGTCTGGAGTCACCAGCAAATCCTTTAGGGAGAAAAGACTAAGAATAAAGACAACCTGAATAACCAAAGAAAACTGATTGTACATACATGAGAAAAAACTATAAGCAGGTCTTTAAGTAGTTTTAAAGCAGTAATGTAAAGTACTACAACAGCAGTTATTCAGAGCCTTTTGAATAAGTAAGCATTGTGTCAACCAGTTTTGTAAACTTAAAGGAGTTGTCTGGCCCTTTGAAGAATAGCTGCTGTCTTTGCCAATACCAGAACACAGAAATATACGTTGATCTTGATATTAAAGATAGAAAATATTCTGCTCTCAAATCATGCCACTGGCATGTTTCATTTCCAAGCAAACTGCCCTCTTATCCTCATGATGTTTTTTGTACTAAAAACTATTCCCAGGAATTTTTATAAAAGAAAATGTTTGAAATATGTTGGGTGGGTGGGGGTGGATCTGGGCAAGGAAAAACCATTACAAAAGTTCTTAATAAATAGTGCAAAACCAGAGCTTCAGAGCTCATCAATTTAGCTTCCATTTTCTTAGAAAATTAGAACACTACAGTCTTTCCCTACATAAGTATTGGTTGGAAAAAAAGTTTGTGGATTACTGAATGTACGAGAAAACCCTTAAAATCTTCTGCAATACTTTTACAACCATGCCAGTTCTGCATAGAAAAGCTGTATCAAAAACTAGCAGACAACAGACACATTTTTTCCCCTAGATTTTGGTTTTTATAGTTACCACCCAGATTCTAATTTAAAATAGTAATTCATTAAATGTCAGGAGGCATTTTCTATACAAAATTTAAAACAAGTGAGTTTTGCATTGGAATTTTGAAGCTCAGAGGAAGAAATTTTAAACACAACCCTTTCTGTCTGTTAACGGTTAGACAAACTGCTAGAGCTACTTAAAGTTTCAGAGTAGATGACAAAGCTCCAGGAAAAATATATAAAGAAAAGAAAAAAGATCTTATAGGTTACATAATGTACTATGAAATCCCAGAGCTACAAAAGTCTTGCACTATTTTCTTAATAAAACACATGACACCACAGTGCACAGCCATCAGGAACAGGATTTTGCATTTTCTGCTGCTGAAAACCATTAATAATTTACTCCTGACTGACAGTATTAGGTTGCCATAGTAATGTCTGAGATCTCTATTCATAAAAATGTATTTGGACTGCTTTGAACATGAGCAGTGCATGTCTTGACAAAGGGTAGATGTGTATACACTAAAGCTGAGATTGCCCCATAAAACAGTCTGCAAATGACTGAGTGATGGATTGTCTGTATAAATTTCAGGCAAGCAGAAGGTCACATCTCTGCTGATGTAAATTGACAGAACTGCACTGAAGTCAGTGCAGTGATGACCAGTGAACACGAGCAGAAAATATATCTCACTGTCTGCAAGGTCTCTTGGCTGAGGGAAAGTAACAGTAAATACTCTTAGTTTCCATTTTCTTTCTCACTGCACTTCCTGGAAAATAGGTGCCGAGTTTCATGTTCACATTATAGGATCTGTTTCTCCTAATGGAGCACCAGTTGCATGTGGGCATACATGCACACATACAACCACCCTCAGTGTGGAGTTAGAACAGCTCCACTCTGTGTCCTTTGGCTATAAAAGTCTGTCACATTTTTGCACAGCTCCTTCAGTTCCCTGGAGCATGAAAGTAAGTCAGGAGGAGTGGTGACAGATGCATGGGATGCTTTGTGGTGCTGCCCATGATTTCAGAAGGAGGGTCTTGTAGCTTAGGCAATTTTTACCAAGGTTGAAGTAATTATTATTAAAAACATATAATTCACTACTGCATGAGTTGCACACATGTAGTCAGCTTCTCTAATAGGGCCACTCCTCCATGATGGATGTTTCAACAGCACAGTATAATATCATGAGGACTTTTATTTTGGGAGAGGCAGAGTGAATTTTGCATAGTGGAGGGTGTTGGTGTTGCAAGCGAGTGGACCTGGATCCCTAAGGAGGGGAGCTGGCCTCATCCCTAGACCCAGTCCAGCCTGGCTTGGCTGTGACCAAAATGTGCAACCACTAATGGCAGTTTTGTGATACATGCGAAACGAGTGATTTCAGTTCCTAGGGAGCAGTCCCACAAACCATGAAACCATTACTTGTGGTAGACACAGCAGTGAGAAGCCAAAGGATAAATTGCCTGTTGGGACTAGATTCACTCCCTACAAGAGACAGGATGAGATTTTTCAAACATACACAAATCAGATGCTTGAATATTTGGAGTCCTCTCTGAAAGACCATATTGAAGCAGCACTGAGACCTTCCTACCCATGGACAAATAATGACTGAAATCTATTCTTCTGGGTTGCTTGTTTAGCATCATTCATAAGCACTGAAATCACTCTGACCTAGAGCAGACAACAAGCATGCTAACATGAAGTAAAGCCATCAGGTAACTACGGTTCAGATTAAAAACTAAGGCAAGGAAAGAAAACAAATCAGAGAAACTGCATATAACTAAGCTCTGACAGGCAAATGAAGAGGAAAGAGAAGCTCAGCGTGCATGTATTTGGGATGAGCTGTGAATAAGGTAGTAGTGAGAAGACGGTAACAGGTGAGAGAAAGTTAATTCATATTCTCTTATGTTACACTAGAATATGACTATCCCCATTAGAAGTATTGTATTAAACACACTAAGAATGGTATCTAATTGTCTAGACAGGATTTTAGTTTCCTAGAGAACAGGTGCTGTTGGCCAGGTTGGCCCTTTGGGTTCAGGTTCTTGTCTGGAGAGCTGATGGAGATTTGATCTCAGCTCTGCCAACAACCACGTCCTTCCTGCTCCACCAGAGAAGGCGCTCTGAGGTCAGCCTGCAGAAGGGCTGGTGCACCACGGCCCTGACTCCCAGGGCTTGAGCACCATATGGCAGGCAGAAACAGACACCCTCTGCTCAGGCTGACCAGAAGTGTTAGCACTATACCAGACACAGTTGTAATAATCCCAGCCTGACAGACAATCCCAGCGCTGGGCTAATGCAGCCGCACAACTCCCCTTGACTGGAGATGCCTCACATCCTTCCAGCCCGAGCCCAAGGCAGCAGAGCGACCTCAGCAAAGCAATGGTTTGAAAGATCTGCACCTTGAGGCTAACTGTATGAAGAGGCAATAAAAAAGTTTCAGCTCTGTAAATCCATTTCTGATCAAGTCTAGCTGTTTCTGTACCTCAAGCATCCACCTGCATGTCCCAATCTGAGTTTTACCAGCATGTTACTCTAAATCCAGAAACAGCAGCATTAAGCAAATAGGGAGGAGCAGAGACTGATCTTGATCCACTTAAAAAAATGTGATTAGCTGTGTTTGATGATATGAACCACCACTTCCTTTCCTTCCTTTCCTTTCCTTTCTTTCCTTTCCTTTCCTTTCCTTCCTTTCCTTTCCTTTCCTTTCCTTTCCTTCCTTTCCTTTCCTTTCCTTTCCTTTCCTTTCCTTTCCTTTCCTTTCCTTTCTTTCCTTTCCTCTTTCCTTTTCCTTTCCTTTCCTTTCCTTTCCTTTCCTTTCCTTTCCTTTCCTTTTCCTTTCCTTTCCTTTCCTTTCCTTTCCTTTCCTTTCCTTTCCTTTCCTTTCCTTTCCTTTCCTTTCCTTTCCTTTTCCTTTCCCTTTCCTTTCCTTTCTCTTTCCTTTCCTCTTCCTTTCCTTTCCTTTCCTTTCCTTCCTTTCCTTTCCTTTCCTTTTCCTTTCCTTTCCTTTCCTTTCCTTTCCTTTCCTTTCCTTTCCTTTCTTTCCTTTCCTTTCCTTTTCCTTTCCTTTCCTTTCCTTTCCTTTCCTTTCCTTTCCTTTCCTTTCCTTTCTCTTTCCTTTCCTTTCCCTTTCCTTTCCTTCCTTTCCCTTCCCTTCCCTCCCTTTCCCTTCCCTTTCCTTTCCCTTTCCTTTCCCTTTCCCTTCCCTCCTTCCCTTCCCCTTCCCTTCCCTTCCCTTCCCTTCCTTCCTTCCCTTCCCTTCCCTTCCTTCCCTTCCCTTCCCTTCCCTTCCCTTCCCTTTCCTTTCCTTTTTCCTTCCTTCCCTTTCCCTTCCCTTTTCCCTTCCCTTCCCTTCCTTCCCTTCCCTTCCCTTCCCTTC